>NW_026623089.1:16564110-16806610 GCF_023065955.2 Ursus arctos | reverse complement strand
TGTGTGGTTGGGGCTTTTTACTTGTCAAACTGGAGGCTCATTGCTTTTGTTATCGCCATGTAAAGGGAAATGGCAGGGTTTTGTTTTGGTACTAAGGACCTTAAAGATTGCTGCCTGACACTTACACAGGAAGGCCGGATAAGTCTAGAAATAGGGGCCACAGAGCAGTAGTTTAAAAAAGAAGAAAAGAAGAATACTAAGAATTCTCACTTTTTTGTTATCTTTAAGCCCTTCCAGCCTTTGTTTTTGGTTTTTTTGGGGTGGAGGCGGTGGGGTGGGGTGGAGTGAAGTGAGGGTTATTAACTTGTCTGGTGTATTAAAGACCAACGTCACGAAAAGAGTCCTATAAACAGCTGGGCAGTCGGGTCGGTAAATTAAAAACATCTCCTCGATGTTAGGTGTCCTGCCGCCAGAAGAAGGCAAATCTTTGCCCACTGGTCTTGCTTCAAGCAAGACAGATCCAGGATCCCATGTGGCAGCAGGGGGGTTTCTTACCTGCATGCAAATCGGAGTTGTGTGTTTGCTTTTGAACGGGGTGAAATTATTTAACACTTGGGGTGGGAGAGGACCCGAAAGGCTCTTTTGGTCCTCTGCAAGTTTCTTCTATCTTTAACCCCTCCTGGAGCAGCCACCCTCCCTCACTCCCCTCCTTCATGTAAAAGAGGACGATTTCAGGCCTGTGATGTCTGAGTCTCTCAACTCCAATTAAGTTAAACCCACACCAATGTACCCGGCCCTGGATCCTATGAGAGCCCCAGGAAAAGTAAGTCGGGTTTGTGGGATTTAGGGCTAGCCTTTTGCATTCCTTTGCCTTCTCTTTTCTCTCTGTCCGTCCCTGTCTGTCTGTCTGTCTCTCTCTCATTCGGGGGAAAGCTCAAAAACTCAGCAGTCAAAAAGCAAGTTTAGCGGTGTGACTGCTAGAATGCCAGGAAACACAGGAAGCTTACGTTCTTCTGCTTCCAGAGAGGTCAGTTGAAAATCTTTCCAGCACAGTCTTTTACTCTAGAAGGAAAAGAGGGTGTGTGTGCGTGTTTGGCAGACAAGGCCCTACCAAGTGTCACTCCCGTGTCACTGTGACAAGAAAATATACTTTTCCCCTCCCTCCTCCTCTTGCAATGCAGCCCTCTCTCGAAGAAATTTGTTTTGAGGGATTTGACAATCTTGCAGATAAAGTGCCGGCCTCCTGCATTCGGTTGATCATTTTCCCTCATGGCTGACCGTAATTTCTTAGCTACTCTTAGCGGTAGCTCTGTCCCTGCTGCCCAAGGTAACGGGTGAGGGAGGGGGACTTAGGTGCCCTGAGCTGGCTGGGGAACATGGGCCTTCCCCCTTACTTAACCGATTTTTTAGTGGTAAAGATTAGAAACTAGAAGAAGTTTCTTTCCTTTTTTTTTTTTTTCTAATTAAGAATTTAAAAAAATCAGTCTGCAACCAGTTGAACTAGATTATTAGGTTTCTTTTTGCTTTATTTTTTTTTCTATTTTGGGTTTGGTTTTTTGAGGGTTGATGCCTGTGGAAGGGGACGAATTAACAAAACAATGATGGGCAACTGTGAGTGAGAACTCTGAGCATTTTGAGTAAACCAGGGCAGAAATTTGGAGCCTTCTCTATCTTTTAAGATGCTTTTTTCCAGCTCTTTAAGTGAAAGGCATAAAGGGAGGGGAAGCTGGGAGGAAGAAGAAAAGTGAGAAAAGCAGTCAGGGAGGAGAAAAAAAACTGGCCCAGTCCCATCTTGAAGGTACAGAGAAAGTTTTTTGTGAGGTGGAGAGAAAGAAGACCAAAGCTGTTATGTACCCTAGGGATACAATTTTAGTGGGGATGGAAGATTTGAGTGGGAAGGGAGGCACAGTGGCCTCCGGGCTCTCTCTTTTCCAGCAGTTGGGCGGTTGGCACCTCAATTTGAATTGCTGGGTGAGTAGTGGTGTGTGTGTGTGTGTGTGTGTGTGTGTGTGTGTGTGTGTGTTCGTGTCCTTGCTTATGGTCTTGACCATTAAACCTCTGTGCCTTTTTTTTTTTTAATTCAGACAATGGTAAGGGGAAAAACAAAACCAAGAATAAATGGTCAACTCAAGCTGTGCCCTTCCGCTGTGTACTTTCCATAGCAGTGTTTTGGGGAGCTGGGGAGAAAGGGTTAAAAAAAAAAAATGGGGAGGAGAGAAAGCTTGACTTTCATCACAGTCCTTAAGCTATATAGCAATGCAGAGCCTGCAGAGCCGGCTCCCCAAGTTCCAGGGAGCTGGGGACCTGGAAGGGGGTGATGGGGTTGAGGATTTCTTTTAACAAATAAATGTTTCTCCTTCACCCACCAGGGTGGGCTCCGTTGGAAGAAAGAGAAGGGAGAATGACGTTGCCTCAGAGAGGAGCATACTTTCAGAGCTCGAGACATCCGAGCACTCAGGCTTTGACAGTAGCAGGGCTGGTGTAAACTGTATGTTTTGGTTTCATATTTAATGCTGACTTTCTGTTGCTCTGTCTTTAGTTGTATTTATTTTCAATCTCCAAATTTAGATGCCAGCCTTTTAGGGCTGCTGTCCTTCCTGTGGTGTCTGTATTTTCAAAAACATAAAACGTGTTTCGAGTTTCGGGAACCTGAGCAGGTGACCCATGACAACCCATTGTGGTGTTAATGATTCGGAAGAAGGTCCTTTTGCGACACCAGTTTGAGGCTTAGGTTACACTCTACTCTGTTCAACTGTTGGGTCAGATCCTTTGCCACAGCTGTCAGGGCATTCTCGGGCATTCTCGAATCGGGAGGCAATTCCTATGACTACTTTTATCACTGTCTTTTGTTGTTGAGTGGCCAAACACAGAAACCTTTGCAGTGGTCAGTCAGCTCTTAGATCTGATTTTGGGAGGGGGAAGAAAAAATGAAATCTACGACAGACTATAAGAGTCCTTAGGTTTTCCAAATCAGGAATTAAATCCTATATATCCTATTAAAACACAAAGTGGTAAATACGTCTCTAGTCGAGCATGAAGCAATGACCGACGTATGTCTTGGTTTTCCTTTCTGGTCGTGTGCAACTTTTCTAGTTCAGTCTACGATCATGTGAACTGTCCAGAATCGTGGGGGAAAGACAGTGGAAGCTGGCACTGCAAATGTCTAAGTTGTGTTGCCGTAAATTTCCCAGCCCAACCCAGTCTCCCTTTCTGAGATTCCTGAAAGGTTCCAGAGCTTTGTTTACTCAAATTACTTGGGTTACTTAATAGCAGTCCTGCTGCTTTGGTGGCCGCTAACCCTCCATTCTTGACGTCTCATGAGAAGGGAGTTGTTTGAAAGGGTGAATTCCCGACTCCAATGATACAGATATTATGATCTTTGTATTGTCACAACAGGCTGCTGCGTCGGCATTTTCTGGAAGCAACAGAGCCTGCAACCTTATATTCTTAGGGAAACCTCCCTTTTGTGGTTTGGGGTTGGTGGGGGGCCTGGCTGAGCTATGTAATGGAATTCTTAACTTCTGCAACATTTTGGAATGTGATGAAATCTTGCCATGCCCTCCAGATTGCATACTTCTGCACGCGTTTGAAGATTTTTTTTTTTTTAATTGGACTTTGCCTGGGTCATTCCCTAGTTACGTTAAACTTCCAACTCGTCAGCTTGCTTTTAGAGGGGGTTGCATCTTTTCCCGTTTTTCATTTATAGAGACTGTAGATGTCCTTTAAAGGATGCCCATATTTGGGGCACTAACAGGGCAACAGAGTGCGGAACAATGTAGGACCGCCTCTGCATTGGTCATGGCTGAATTCCCGCTGAATCCAGGGTTTGGGAGCATTTGTGTCCGATGGGCCACAAGAAAACGTTCATCCCTCCTCTCTGTTTACCTGCTCTTTTCTAGGGAGAAATTCACCTGCTCTCTGAAGGAAACAGCTGTTTCAAAGAGCACTTATCAGACTCCATGTAGCAGGCATGAATTTCAAATACAGTACTGTCTAGATTTGAAAGTGAGGCACAGGGTATATTAGAAAAACAAAAGACATTTTTGTACAGCTGCTCATTGTAAATAAATTAGAAGGGTGGTATCAGGTTTTGTTCACTACTTTCTTGAAATCCCCAGGATGTAATAACCATTATGTACTTAAAATTTACTCTATATCAAAATTGGTGATTTCCTTTCCATTATATTCAGGAATCCCCAGATTTGGGTTTGTTGGGGATTTTGTGGGGGGGGGGGTAGCCTGGAAATCATTATTTTTTTTTTTAAGTTGTTTTGAATTTGAGCTTTTGGATTTCTTCATTTGGAATAGGTTAGTTTTATTCCTGGCTCTGTTTTGAAAATCTGCTCTCCTAGAAACAGCTGTACCCTCTTACCCAATTCTCAAACATTCTCTGCAAACGTGGGACACTCAACAAGATTGATTATGCTAACACTAATCATTTAATACCCAAGTAGTAGAGAAGTATCTTATGGGGGGGGGGGGTTGCAAACTCCTGGGAAATTACTTAGGGGTGAAGTGGTTCGTTCTTCATGTCTGAGACCTGGTGGAGGATTAGGACAGTCAGAGGACCCCGTTGTGCCTGCTGCACCCCCTCACTGACCTCCACCATGCTGTAGCACGTTCTTGGAGGGACACAGGCAGGAAGAAAATCCCGGGAGCTCACTGGTCAGGGGCCAGCCTAGACCCGGCGGGCTGAGACTTAAGCTTGCAAGTGCTTTAAAGGTTAGTTGGGGGAAGCACAATGGGATGCTTTCTTTTTATTGGGAAATAAATGAGAATGAGTGGAAATAAATTATGTTTAATGAACTTAACTGGAAGTAATTGTTCAAGAGCCTGTGAAAGCACAGCTTTGCTGGGTCGGCCCTCGGCTGCGGCTCTCACGAAGCCAAGCAGCTGGAGCACATCTTTATTTTCCAGGTTAAAATGTTCCCCTTCGTGTGCCCACTCCCCCACCCTGACACCTCCAGTCCCACTCCCAGCCTTCCCCTCCTCTTTTTTGAGGATTAAGAAAGGGTCATTAAGAGCAGAATTTGGCCCCTACATCCTGAATGCTTGGCAATCTGTTTGGTGTGTTACCAGCTGGGTTGTTACATTATGGAAGGGAGGGGGCTGGCGGGGGGAGAGAAGGCCGAGGGCTTAGGATGGTTTGAGTTAGTCCTATGTATATGCATATGTGTGAGAGAATTTGGATGAAAATTGACTGCACATTTATTCTCTCTCTGCCTGCCCTGTTCAATCATTTCCCTGCGCGAAGAATTTTAATGCTTGTGTGAGCATATGAGAAACTATGAGTCGGCAGAATTTTGTAGAAAGCAGGGAGAATCTCTCTTCCTTTTCTTGCTGTCTAAATGGATTTGATTCTGGGGTTGGGGGAGGGGTCCGGCCATCAATAGTTTACCAAACAAACAAGCAGCACCCTGAGGGTCAGCCTTCCTTAGGTTCCAGAAGCAGTGATTTTGCAGCCTTGTGGGTGAGCCCTGGAGTCCCCAGCAGCACGGCCAGGTGAGGTGGGCTGTGTGCTGGCGTTGCGGGGTGGGTCCTTCTTTTCTGCACCTCACAAGCAGACCTCCTTTTTCTTAACCACCTCATTTCTCCAAGCAAAACTCAAACCCTGTGAAGTCTTCTCTCTTCCTTATTATTCTCAGTAGCAGTGATGTTGCTAGCGATATAAGTCTTGTGCAGGGAAACACTGTGCCATTAGCTGGGAGCAGGCCCCTCGGGAGGAGCAGCCATCGACCACGAGTGGGCTCTGGGTGCTTCGCTCAGTGGGTCCTGGCTGGAGCTGTGGGGGGAGAGGGGCAGGGTAAAATGTTTGCAGAAGCCCATCTGTCCAAGGGTGGGAGCCTGCCCGCCACCCTTCCCCTCTGTGTGTGTAGGAGCTTGGCAAGATGTGTTAGCAAGCTGTTCGCTAGGTAAGTCAGGATGGGCCTGTGAGTGCGGGCCTGGCGTGCGCGTCTCCTGACGTCATTCCAGCAGCCGCAGTGGGTGCTCCTTGTTGGGGGAATGGGTTGTCGAGGCAGGAGGGCTACCTTCGCTGACCATTCCACCACTCTCTGGTCCATCACCTGAAAAAATAGGACTAGTTGAGCCACAGAGGGTTGTCGATGAGTAAGGAAGAGCCCCTCCTTCATCTCCAGCCCCTCCTCTCCAGCGGCGCTCCGTGGCTCCAGTGACGTGCGACATCATTCATGTTTCGCTAGTCGCCATTGGCCTTGGTGTAGCCATAGTCAGCGGCATCCGGCAAAATGCATGGAGATGAGCTCTAAACCCATTTTTTAACGTAAACCCGGAATGAACAGTGTCCCTTCCTGCTGCTGATTTCAGCCCCTGGGAGGGCTGGGAAACCAAGACCACTGAAGACCTTCCATATCCACCCTGGGGAGGGGAGAAGGCTGACAAATGCTCCTCTGTGCTGCTTTTGTTTTATTGTGCTGGGCTCCTCAAGGCACTTTCTGGCCCCATTTGTCTTCTGCAGAAAAGGAGAGCAATAGGGGAGTATTGAAGAGGAGGGCCGGCAGAGAGGCCGGGGCCACCAATGGCTCTATTTGTTTTCGGCATCTGCTGATTAATAGGTTGTGAGGTGAATGGCAAGCTTTCATTCCCTTTGGGTTCCCCACAGTTACAGAAGGTTGAGGGGTCGGGGTTAGAGGAGGGGTAGCAGGGAGATCTAGAAGTGCCTGAATCAATCTTCCATTCGCCAGGTTCCGAATCACGAGCAGCATTCGGACGGGTGTGTGGGCGCTTGGCGATGAGGGTGGCATGGCCAAGTTGCAGAACACTGTTGCTCAAGGGTTCTCCAGAGGTCAGAGGTCAGCCACTGGGGCGCCCCCTCCCAACTCCCCCCACTGTAGTTGGATGAATACTTTGGGTGGAATAGCTTTGTGCGCTTTGAGGGCTGGTAAAGGCCTTTTTTTTTTCTTTTTTTTCTTTTTTTAAATCATTTAACTATTCTGTGCTCAAAACCCATAGAGCATAGTGACCAGACCTGGGGAAGACTTTGGGTAGCAGCCATTTCTCCAGGTAGAAAACAGAAAGCCCTAATGATTTATGGTCAGATGAGGATTTTTGTTCCCTTTAAATAGATACTGTTTACTTCATTTAATGGGTTCAAGGTTTTTTTAGCTGACTTTTCCTTTAGTGTCTTATCAGCTGGAACTGACAGCGTGCATTATGTTTTTATCACCAGACCCTGTTGGACCCTGATACTGTTTGTGTCTATTTGAGGTGCAGAAACATCCCATTTAATGTCTTTATCCCCCACCTCCCCTAATCACCCACACTTCGTAAAACCCCCGCCAACAATGCCTGGTACCCTATGGCAGGGGTGATCTCGCTGAGACAGGGAGCCCTGAGCTACTCCTAACTTGGGGTCGGGGGGGGGGTCAGGGGGCACTGTTTGCTGAAGCCAGTCTAAGTTCCAAGGACTGGTAGGTGGGAGTGTGAGGAACAGATCCCTTTGTGAGTCCTGAAGCATCTCTGTCCAGTTGGGAAGGTTGGCCCGGGCTAAGCTCAGGGGGTGCAGCTCACTACGTCAGCACAGCAGTGAACCCCTTCCCAGCATCAGTCTCTGCAGACGCCGTAGGCTGGTGCTGTCAGGCAGGTGAGCGGGAAGACCTGGAGACACCACCTTCCCAAGGCCTCTGACCTGGGACACCTACTATGTGGAACTGTAAGAAAGGCCAGTGACTTCACAGGTGTGCTGTGAGGACCTAATAAAGTACGTCCCACTCAGTACTGAGGCGGGCTCAGTGGCAAGACTGCATTCAGAGGTGGCAGTGGTGAGCCGTACTGGGGTTGACTGGAGAGCTTTGGGGACAGCAGCTTGTCAGTACGCCTGTTCTCCCCTCAGATCATCTAGACAAAGTGTTCTAGATGGCTCCAGGGGCGAGTGCCAGGTGCCGATGGTGTGGGTGTGTATGGGAAACCGTAGCATAACTCCCAGACCTTATGAGGAGTGTTTTAGTCACACTTTTGCTGTTTTTGTGGCTTAGAGATTCTTAGTTTTCAACCTGTTCCTAAAGGGTTCGATACTTGTAACTGGGCTTTGCATGCAACTCTCCGTGACCGCCACCACCCCGACCTTGAACGTTAGTTAGCTGTCACTGGAGGTAATGATTTTGCACCCCCTACGCCGTTTTGAAGACCTACTTAATATGTAGATAAGGTAGTTACCTAAAAGGTACCTGGTTCCATGTTGCAGTTGTTTGCCTTGAATAGTGGACTCTGTCTATAAAAAGATAAAAGGGGGAGAGATGCATATTTCTGCTGTTTAGCCCACCAGCGTAGATTATTGCTTTCATTTAGATTCCCTGGATCATTTCTGGAAGGTTGTCCGTATCCTTCCCCCAAGAAAGATATTTTCACCATTGAATTTTCTGAGGGTGGTAACAGTTTTGAACACAATCCTTAAAGACCCCTTTAAAGAAGTGGGCACTGATCGTAGGGAGGGGGGGGTCTCAGGGACATTGCCTATGTAGGTCGGTTGGTGTTTCACTTACATGAACTCCTGCTTCAAGGCCCTCATCCTGATTCCGGAAGGCCCTAGGTCGTCTCTAGCTATTCTTATTTAACTTTCAACTCTTCTGTACGCTTTCTTATCTGTTAGCATGCTAAAGTGATGGTCTTTCCCCAAAGAGACAAAATAAATACATTTGTTAATTAAATATCACATTTTTAAGAAGAGCATGCACTTGGGGAACGGTGGGCACAAAACCTCCATACACTCTTGCCCCATAATAAACATCTTGCCTTTGAACTAAGGAGTGCACTCTGTGGATGTATTTCCCCTCTGGGAATTTGATTAGAACATGCTGGAGGGGTGGCCAACCCCACCTTCACTGTGCATTCCTTATTAGTACTCATCGGACAGTATTTTTCAAAGCTTCTTTGTATTGCATGTGTAGCTCTGTGCCAGGCCTGGTGTTGAGCATTTTACAGGCATGAGACTTAATTTTTACGACGATGCTCTGAGGTTGACCCCCGTTCTCATCTGCAGTTTGCAGAGACAGGACGAAGCTCCTGAGACAGGTTGCACAGCTGGACAGGTCAAATAGAAGTTCAGTCTGGGTCTTTCCTGCATTCACAGCCTTCACTCTTGGTCACTGTGTATATTCTCTAAAACCATTTTTAAGGCACTGTACTGATGAAGTACAAGACTTACTGGTTTCTGAAGGTCTATCCAGCTTTGTTCTGATTCTGAGTAGACTCCATGTTAGTGAATAAATCTGTGAGACTGTGAGTTCTCTTCTTCTAATGACTGTAGTTGCAATTTAGTGGTTCTTCGGGAGCTTATGAGTCTCACCACGGCCACAAGCTGGGCATGATGGGATAGAAAGTTCTAGAAGACACAGACTTTGTCCTTAAGGAAGTTAGCTACAGTGGGACCAAGAAAGATATATATACGTGACTCCAGCATGGACATGATGCGACATAGAAAGAAATGACTGTGGGGTCCTTAGGCTGGAGAGGGGGCATTTTCACGAAGAACGTCCTCCCGTGCACAGTAGCAGTGCAGGTGCAGGCAGGTCATATGGGAATCGTGACTGGATCTTGGTGTCTGCCTGGGATGACTGCATTCCTGCCGCCTGCTTGCTTGGGAACCAGTCAACCTGGAGAGACGTGTGGTTTCCTAGGGACCTAACTTGGCATACAGTCATGATCAGAAAAGAGAACCATGTCCACTAGGGTTGCCATCTTCCCCTCCTACAGCTGGACGGCAGTGGCTTCGAATCTACCCTCTTCCATGTTCTAGAGTCTGACTGGACAGGAAAAAAACCTGTTGGCTAGGCTCTAGCGTGCAAAGTAACAGGAAGGTGACTGTCCAACTTCTGTCAGAAGGACCTTCCTCCACGTCTCTAAGGGGAAGAGGGAAAATGAGCTTTCACATCCTACACCCAGTGAGCGCCACTGATGCGCAGACTCTGTCTTCATCCATCGCTAGACGAGTAGAGAAAGGTTTGCCCGCGTTGCCTGCTGGTCCTGCTTGGAAGGCGGCCATGGCATTTGTGCTTCCGAGATGTAGACAGAACTGTGCCATCGGGCAGCTTCTCCCTAACGATAAAATAATAAATAACAAGAATAACAAACCACCAGTCCTGTGTTTGCCAAGTGGTAGGTTCTGGGCTGAGCCCTTCGCATGGATTTTCTTGAGAACTGGGATTCTTAACCTTTGTACTTGTCTGTGCCCATGTGGTTCTCTGGTCTAGGGGTCATGGCTGAACAGATAGAGCCGCCATCTAGGGCACTCAGTAGGCCGACTGAAGATGCCTGGGGCCTGAGCCCAGACCTACTGAATCAGGTTCCTGCTGAATGATTCATGGAATCAGGCATCTAGATTTGTGACCAGCACCCTGAGAGAGGCTTGACTCAGCCAGAGCTGAGAATTGTAGGCTCCATTGCCCACTACCAGCCCTCTAGCTCCATCCTTTGCTTCCTTCTATTGTTTATGGAAATCCTTCAGTCTGGAAGTGATGGTCTTCCCTGCTTTGTGTTATCTCTGGTTCTGCTACTCATCTCATGGTTTTGCCACCCTTACTTTGAACTGTCTGGAACGGGTCTGCCTTCTTTCCTTGCATCAGGTGTGTATCTTTCCAGCCAAACAAAAAAACTTCTGGAGGGTGGCAGTAGTCATTTTCCTTTCCTTCTGGTGGTCTTCACTCCTCTGAATGGGCCTGTACCTCCCTCTCCTTTTCTTTCTCCTCTCCACCCCAGCACACAGTAAGAGTTCATTTGTTGGTTACTTTTCAATTTGTCCTAAACAGAAATGTTCCTCCAAAAGGATCCTCGGTGCGTGTCCATAAGATGCTGGCCCTGGCCTTGAGGCAGTAGCCCTCACTCTGCTGGCTTTGGCCTTGTCCAGACCTTCAGGGCTGCTAGGGAAGTGTGACCAAAGCTCCCTCTGCTTTGGTGCTTTTCATTTCAGTGCTTGGATTGCACCCTGGTAATTCACAACATGAGGCTCTTTGAGCAACTAGCCAGCCTCCTCTGGAAGTGTCCAGTTGTTTATGAGAATCGTTAAACCAGGCTGTTCAAGTGTTGACTTCTTTTTCTGTAGTTTCTGGAGCATATGGAGGAAGGCCATATTTTATGTTCTGAACATGCTCATGAAAGTTAGAAGCCCCTTTTAGAGATGCCTTCCCCACAATTAACTGGGGTGAGAAATACTCTTTGTATATTGTACCCCTTCCTTATTCATTAAAAAAAAAAAAAAAAAAAGGACAAGAAGAAAAACACAAAGCGGACTAAGTGCTCAGTGGTCCCTGAACTCGGGAGGCACTAGTGGGCACCACTGAAACCTCACTTCTTTCCTTGTAATGCAATTCCTTTTCCTTGATGTTAATGCAAGTTGTGCCTTCCTAAAAGTAATAAAAGGAAATGAAGACACGTTCTGAAATGAAACTTGACTCTAATCCATTCATCATCTAATACTAGCCTCTTTATCTTCGCTGGTACCTAATCTGGTTAAATGTCCCTGTTGTAGGATTTTAGTGAAAATCCTCTATGGGGAATAGGTTTTTTTTTTTTGCAATTGGATTACTCTCAGTAAATGGCCCAGTAGTTTGCTTGTTTCAGCTTCGTTTTTTCTTTGTGGTCTTGCTGGGCTAAGTTACAGCACAGCATAGTGGAGGGGGTGGGGCGGGAGAGAAAAGGGGGTATTGGGGGGAAGAGGAGAAGAATTTGGGAAGGTCTGATCGTGGCAACTAGAAAAATCTTTAAAATGCTTTTTTTCTGTTTTTCCTGCTCTTCCTACCTATCTACCCTTCCTGAACATAAAAATGCCTGTACTTTGCTAGAACTGCCCGTTTCTAAACTGCACCCCTTTATTAGCCCAATTTATCATCATCCAGTTAATTTATTAGCATTCCCCCATGACTTGCTAATGAAATTCCTAATGAATCAGGGCTGCTGTAATCTGCATAAAATATGCAGGTGCTTGCCTGGCAGTTTAGGGCTTTCTGGTAAAGTTCACACTCCCAACCAGACCTGGAGTGGGGCTTTTCATCCGTGCTGTCTGTAAAGGGTTGTAGCATGCCCTCTGGTTCCCAGGGTCAGGGAGCAGTTAGGAGCCCGGGGGGGGGGGGGCGGGTGGTGGTGGAGGATAGGGAGGCTGGGTGGGTGGGGCTTGGGCCCTGCCAGGTTTCTTGTAAGGGAAGGTGTTCCTAGCCCATTCCCTGGGAAGCCTGCTTGCCTCCTGAAGGTCCCTCCGGTGGGGCCCTGGGGTCAGAGATCCCCCACCCCCCAACATGCAGGAACGCAGTGGGCCTGGTAGATTGAAGTCCCCACGTCCTGCCAGTCGGAAAAATGCACAGTCGGGCTCCATGATGGGGTGGTGGTGGAGGAGGTATTTTTAAAGCCAGGCTCCGTAGGGAAGTAAAAACAGAAGCATGCCTACCCAGAGAGCTGTCTTTACAAATATCTGTTATTTTTAATACGTGGATCGGGGCCAGGGCTGCGGGCAGAGTCGAGTGCATCTTACAGAATCTGGGCGGGAGGGCATGGCCCCCGGGGCCCCCGGGGCCTGTGCTCGGAAGTCTGAGCTGCCAGGAACCAGCTTGATGGTGTCCTTCTCTGTTTCTTTCCCGCCCACAGTCGAACAAAGTGCCAGTCGTGCAGCACCCTCACCATGTTCACCCTCTCACGCCGCTCATCACGTACAGCAATGAGCACTTCACCCCGGGAAACCCACCTCCACACTTACCAGCTGACGTAGACCCCAAAACAGGTAGGCTGAGCACTGGTGGCCAAAAGCGGGTGCTGGGTCTGGGGCCTCCTGACCTGCTGGGATTTGGGAGGGGCTGTGGGCAGTGGTGGAGGGGCTCCTGTTCCTCTCCTGGGTGTTGAGAAGAAAATTCTTCGGGGAGGCCAGAGCCTGGTGAGGGAGTAGCTTCCCCTATCCTTAGGAGAGGGCCATGTGTAGAGCCAGCAATCTTTCTAGATTGGAAGGGCTGGCTGTGAATCCTACACCGTTTTTCAGGAGTAGCTTATAACTAACTCCAAGAGCCACAGACAGGCTTGGAGGCATCTCGTGGCCTTCTTCTCAGCAGCTTGGGAATACAGGAGCCCTACCAGCATGGCTCCCCAAAGCCCGGGTTCCCTTAGCGGCTGAGGGACTCCAGTCACTTGATGATGACTTATTGTTGCCACATCACTGGGTCCCGTATCATCTTGCTCATTTATTGGGGTTCCTCTTCTGCTACAGTATCCTGGGTATCACCAAGCCCATTATACAGATGTGAAAACCAAGTCTGTCATGGAACAACCAGTAGGGAGGGTCTCAGGCGGAAGGTGCCGCGTCATCCTTCAGCTCTTACGCTTGTTCCCTCCTTCCATCCCATGCACTTACTCACTGACTGCTTTTTCCCCAAAGAGGGAAAGAGAGGGCAGGGTTACTTGTAACTCTCCCTGTAACAAGATTTCAAACAAGCAACCGGCCACAGCTCCTAGAGGGATGGTCATGGGGAGAAGTGCTAAGGCCAGCACAGGCCGGGTGGTACACTGGCTGGGGTTTCTCTAACCAGCTAGTTAATTAGAAGGGTGAATTTCAAATGGCTCTTCCGTGTCACTTCGTCAGATGGCATTGTTTGGTGTCGAGCTGAGGTAGATTGCCCGTTCATGCAGACTTTGCTGCCCCTGAATGAAGCCACACATTAGCTGGTTTTCACCAGCCTCTGAGCCCGCTTTGTGCTCATGGGGGACCCAGCCTGGTGCTTGGATGGCTGGAGGAGGCCGCCAGCCGGCCCCAGACTCTGCCAGTGAATGGCAGCATCAATGTCTCATTTAAATAATGGTAGTACAGGGAATAGCTTTTAAATGGTTATCGTAAAACATATGATTAACGTCTGCAGACTGTTTACTTTTCCTCTGCGAACATTCTTTCAAGTGTGCAAATGGCTTGGTGTAGGGTCCAAGACCAGCTAATCTGTTTGGTTTTTGTAATAGAGAGAAAGCAATGTCTGCATGAAAATGTCACCCAGGGAGACTTAACTTACAGATTAAAAGCTTCCTGAATGAATTAAAAAAAAAAAAAGGGAATAGTTTTCATCCACGGACACGCAGCTCATTACCTCCGATACTGCGTTAATTCTGCAGTGTTCGTTTTCTTCCCAGTTCAGCTGCTTAGATCAGTTCCTCTGTGTCAGAATTGCTCCCAGCGCTCTTGCTTTGCCCAGGATTGAGTGCAGGACGTGCTCCCGTGGAGTAAGTCAGTGGGCAGTGGCTCGGACCTTCAGGACGGGCTCGGCTGTGTCGCGTGCACGTTCCCAGCTCTCCTGATGCAGCAACTGGGGCTACCTGGCCAGCAGCTAGGGCTGATTCTCCCGGGGGATGGCCTCCAGAGAAGTAGGTTCTAGATCCGAGTCTGCTGGTCTGCTCAGTTCAGATCCTACCCTGAAGAAGAGGCTGTGGCTTGTGGTGAGTTTCTGCCACAGCTCATCATCTAAGCTGAGGTGGAGACCTTCTAGAAGAGTTACCTTCTTTGAAAGAAGGCAAGAGTCACCCTCCAAAAGCCATAACTGAAAAGGTGTGATTAGAAACCTAGATGAGGTGACTCCGGAACAGACAAGTCATTAGAATTAAAAGCAGTGGAGGCCCAAGTTGGGAGGGCAAAGAGAATTTACAGACCTTGATCACCTACTGTGTGCCAGGCCCTTCAGACTTGTCTTTAATTTCAACAATCACACTTATCCCATAAGGCAGAAATACCCAAGATGGTGTTTTTTGGGGTCTGCGTTTCCCCCGTGTACCCATCCACCTAGAATAAGATAGACTGCTTTGTCAAGGTAGGGCGGGGAGAGACGATGAACGAAACTTACCCACAACTCTTCTAACGATCATAGTCATGGAAAGACTCTCGTGCTAGCTCTTCTCGTGGAAGAGAAGTCTCAGTCCTCCTTTCCCTCTTCCCATCCCCTGGCAGTTTCTCTTTCCTTCTCTCCTCCTTTTACCTAAAATGCCGCTTCTCCTCCCAGGAATCCCACGGCCTCCGCACCCTCCAGATATATCTCCGTATTACCCGCTATCGCCCGGCACCGTAGGACAAATCCCCCATCCGCTAGGATGGTTAGTACCACAGTAAGGAGTTCCATTTTTTAATTCCCTTTTTGTTTCTAACATGGGCATGCTTGTTATTTATCCTGTGCGTGTGTGTATGTGTGTGTGTTTCGGAAAACAGGGGTGGTGAGGGAGGGCTGCAGGGGGTACGTGGGGAGGATGCTCAGCCAGGTGCCCTGTGGGGAAGCAGGCGAGTCAGTAGCCCTTCAGATGGGCCATGTAGGAAAAAGATATTGACACTTAGCGTTCTGAACCCATAGTCCCCAAAGACTCTAGTTTCTCTCCGTGAACAAAGGTGTCCTTAAGATACTTTGGGAGCTGCAGAGGCTCTCAGGGCTTCTATCAAAGGAAGCCGATCATGGCTCTGCTGCTGGTGGCAGCCCAGACTGGAGTCCTGTCATCGGTTTGAGGAGGCATGGGAGTGGGAACAGGCATAATGTCATTTTGAAATCGAGGGGTGAGAGCAGGGGTGTTATTCTCTCAGAAACCCCTAGCCCCTCACCCCATCCCGACCATTACTCCCAAGGTTGGCAACAAGAGTGGAAAGGTCTGTCTGTTGAGACAGACAGTATGCAACCAGCATCTGTCTGAGATTCTTGGTTCACCGGATCGTGAGGGGGTGGGGCATCCGGAATCCGTACTCCGGCCTGTGGGGCCTTCCTGGGTGTCGGCCAAGGTTCCTGGCAGTGCGAGGGCCTCAAACTGCCTTTGACGATTTGTCTTCCTATCACCCAGTCTTGCTTTTATAGTATCATCCATTCACCTTCCTTAGACAACTTAAAAACTGTGTGTTTCAGAGCCAGAGTAGAAAGGCCTTTATTGCATAAGCACACCACGCATGAGTGTGTGTGTGTGTGTGTGTGTGTGTGCGCGCACGCATGCATGTGACATCTGTTTCGTGGTTGCGTCCTTGTGTATGTATTTCTCCATGTTTATCAGTGATCTCTACTCTACAAAGCAAGGACAGTTTGCTGTCTTAACAGGAGTACGTCCTGGGTAAACCTCTGAAGTTTGGGTCTCAGGGAAGACACCCTTTCGTAACCTTACAGAAGATAGTCTGGAGTAGTTCACCTAGTATTTCTCTAGCTGAGCACACTCTACCCTGTTTTGTGAAAAACAGCTTGTGTTCTGAAGTAGCTGTACCAAAGACCGACCGTGGGTGTACTTTTGGTTGATTTTTTTCTCCTTCATTTTGTTCGGGAGGGTAGACAACGGACGTGAGCTTGTGTCCCATTTCTTCCTCAGAAAATGGGGCCATATTCCTCGAATAGTTCTCTGTCATCCCTTGCCCCGTTCAGCTGATGGGGAGATATTTGAAGGCTAGATAAAAAGGAATAGCCAACTCAGACAACCCTCTGTCAGAAAAAGTTGTGTGTCTTTCATGAGGATGCTATTTTGCATGTTGCTGTATTTTTTAATTATTGTAATGAGGTGTGATTGTCTATTGGTTACCCACAATTCTTCTTGGGGACTCTCCCCCCGGTAACTCTTGTCAACACTTGTTAATTTGACAAAAGGCTACAAATTAAGCTCTGTTAATTTAATGTTTTCTCACCGAGATCTAAATACCGAAAGAGGCCCAAAGCGTAACTGAAGTCCTTTGATTCACTGTACTTTATTTTGGTATAAATTTACATTCATTATTGTTTTCCTTTGGTTGTGTAGCCCTCAATTAGTGTGATGGCTCCATTAAAGCAAGCGAGACTTCGCCTTTAATTATTACAACAAAACACCTAGTTTCAGCTTGGGGAGAGGGTCTCTATTGACATAAGCAGAGGTTATAAAATTTAATTAGCCATTCCTATCAGATTTATGGCATTCAAATTGTTCTGTGTTTCTTCTCTTTGATCCTTCCTGTACAATCCCCAAGATTTTTGTTCTGATCAAATGAGAATAAAGCTTACTGTGCAGAGAGAACTTTCCCTTTTTCTTCTTTTTCTTTTCCCCACCCCCACCCTTGTTTGCACTCTCTTACTTTGTACCCCCCTCTTTATAGGCAAGGTCAGCCAGTGTACCCAATCACGACAGGAGGATTCCGTCACCCCTACCCCACAGCTCTGACCGTCAACGCTTCCATGTCCAGGTAAGTTTCAAGAACCAGGGCCTCCAACCAAGTCAACCATGGGGGACTTCTCAGAAAGTTCCCTAGATGGCTCCCAGGCCATCCAGGGGCCATTCCTTCATGTAGTCCTAATGGTCTAAAATTGATAGGGCATTAGGCTTTACTCCTAGAAAATACTGAAAAATTAATCTGAACTTCTAAGGTAGGTGATGTCAAAGTTTCAAGGTTGAATCTGGGAATCAATGTATTGAGCGGTATTTTTTTTTTTTTTTTAAGACTTTAAGAAGGTGGGAAGAAATAGGACATGCGGAACTTTTTGAAATGTTGTTTCTGTGTTGCTCTATACTGGGTAAGAAAGAAAAGGGGTAGAGGTAATTTTATTATGACGTAAAGGAGAGTTTGAGGAAGGGTGTGGTCTTTTCAAAATTCAGATTCTTCACGGTCAACAAGAAAGGACACCCAGGCCCCAACACACCCCTCTGTAAAGTAGCACTGCCCCAAAGAATTAGAAGGGGAGACCCATATGGAATTTTAAGTTTTTTATTAGCCACAGTTTAAAAAAGTTAAGGGGGGAAGGGGAACCCAGGTGAAATTCTTTTTAACGATCTATTTTATTCAACCTAATATTGTAAAAATATTCTCATTTGGACATGTTAATAAGCACTGTAAAGCAACTATTAATGAGATTTTACACTCTGTTTCGTACTTTTTCTTTTCTTTTCTTTTTTTTTTTTTAAATCTGGTATGTATTTTAAGCTTAATAGCACATCTCAATTTGGACCAGCCACGTTTCAAGTACTCAAAAGCCACGTGTGGCTGGTGGCTACCACACTGACCTGTGCAGCTCTAAGTCGTGGGAAGTTTAAAAAAGAAAAAAAAAAATATCATGTGTGTGCAGTACAAGAATTTGAAAGGAACCCGTCAAATAACCAGCAAAAAATTCCTACACCCTGACAAAGGACATATGATGTTTGCTTTCTTGAATAGGGAGCTTCTCCAACTTCTAATTTAAGTATGTTGGGTCACAAGCGCCACACTAACTTCTCATACTTTGTATGAAATATTTTGCTGTGTTTATTTGGATAAAAATGGTGACTTCTTCCTTTAAAAAAAAAAAGTCGTGTGTGTGTTTATGTGTGTGTGTGCATTCATATATGTTTAAGCACATAAAGACGTGTGTAACACACACACACATACCCACATGTGTGTACCTGGATCTTTCTAATCCCCTGTTCTCCTCTTCCTCCCTCGAATTACTTCTGGCTGATCTTCAGTGAGTGCTAGTTTATTTACAAACTGGTTGGCAGCGGTAGGCTTAAGTAGTCACTAATCGCTCCTAATGATAGTTTTATTTTCTGTTCATCTGATTTTCAGTCAAGTTAATTAAATCGGTGGAGGTTTAGACTTTCCTGATGGGCTACAACAAGTAATCCATTTTGATGATGGCCCATAATTAAATCAGCATGCATTACATGGCAAGGATGCTGTCCCTAGCATCCCCCGATCTCCGTGGTCCGTATGGGAACCCAAGACCAGAGGGAGGGTTGGAGAGACAGGATAAGACAGCCCCTTTTCCTGCTTACAAAACAGTAATTTGGGTGGGGGAAGAGCAAGAATCACATTCATTAAGAAAAACAAGCTGTAGTCTACCTCACATTTGTAATTATGCCATGGAAATCACGTAATTTTCAAGATCCAGTCCCCGCGTGTGATAAATGATCTCGGTTTCAAAATCCACACCGATATGACTTAGGCAGGAAAATGCCTGTGCGTCCTCTTCTCCAGCGAGAGGAGGAAGGTTATGTTCGTTAAATAATGTCATCGCAACCTTGCAAAGCATGGGAACGAATTGGGAGTCTCCCAGGAGGAGAGCTGCTTCCTAATCCACAGCTCATCTTCCCTGCAAACCGGCATTTATCATGCACCTGATTGTTTTTCGTGTTTGTTTATTCGCTGCATTTGAGAGGTTAAAAGCAGTGAAGGAATCGTAGGATAGGGATTGGGGTTAAGCTTATCGATTGAATTATCATTAGGAGGTTAGCCGATGATTTAGAGGTGGGCAAGGGGTGGAGGAAAGGAAGGAAACAGTGGGAGGAAAGGTTAGGGGCTCAAGGTACAGGGGGGAGGTCGCTGATTCCCCAGGTAGGCCTTATGAAAGGTAGCTAGTTAAAAAGCGTATACAGCAAATTAAATACATTATTGTGGTAATGGGGCGACAGAAGTAGAGGTCTATTATACTTATGGCAGTTATAGGAAATGTAGGCAGCTTGCCCTGTTCCAGAACACCCTTTGATATTCATTCTATTCAGCAGCCAGGGCCAGGACTTCTCAGAATTAAGTGATGGGTCATTATACTTTAAACACCATGGAGAAGCCTAGATTGGCAATTAAACAGCTCTTGCTGACACTCACTTGTGCCACCCTGTGACCCCCTTTAGATTGAGATGTTGGAGCTCCGGGCCCTCAGCCTGCTAAATTGGTGCAAGGCTCTTCTCCTGACGAGAGCGGGCTCTGCAATCTGCCGGCTTCAAAGGGAGAGAGATCATGTATAAACCATAATGTGGGTGCACCGTGGCTCACAAAAAATAAGGCAGGAAGAGATGAAATGTTACAAGTGCAAGGGGGAAATGAGAGAATAATGACAAACCTAATGCAACTCAAAGCAGGATTGTTGCACGGGAAAATGCATCCCACTGCTTGTGCATAAAATCAAGGCCGGCAGATGACATCCAGTTAACAGAAACGTGTCAACAGTGAAGTAAAGTGAGAGTGAGCAAGAGAGGAGCCCCTGAGACAGCCAGAAACAAAAATTAGTTGTCCTTAACAAGTTAAGGTTCATCATTATATTCTGGCTCGGAGCCATAAAAGCAGACGGGGGTATATAATGAGCTGCTTAGAATTTTTAGGGTGTTTATTGCATTTCATGGAATCGTTGTCTGCAGAAAGGAATTGCTTAAGCAAAGGTGTGCATGTAGCCCCCTCCCCCACCCCCAGCACCCCGTTTCTTTCTCTGCTATACGTTTTTCAGATACATGAATGTGTGTGTAGGCGTGTGAACTTGGAAGTGTTCATTCCTCATGGCCTGCCCCGCAAATTTCGCCCCACCCCAAAATGTGCTCGAACTGTGGCGTCTGCCTGTGGTGTTTGGTGTGTGTGTGCGTGCGTGTGTGTACGTGTGTGCCCGCACCCGCACACCCCCCCCACACAGTGTTTTTCTGTCTCCCCCCTTCTCTCCCTCTCTCTCTCTCTGTCATCCCCACTCTCCCCCTTCTCTCTCTCTCTCTCTCTCATGTCTGTACACATATTCTCATTCAGCAAGAAGAGAACATATGTATTTGAGGAATGTCAAGCCTTTAAAATTCACAGTAAAAGCCGCCACTCCACCCATCGCTTCACCCAAGGGCTTCCAAGAACACATGTTCTTAACTTATGTTTCCTCAGAGGCCCTCATGCAGTGGGAAGGAGCAGGGTGTAACATGGGAGCCCAAGTGCCTTCCGAGAGTTTGCTTTTCATTTTCTCGGGGAAAGGGAATGGAGGTTGTTTGTTTGGGTTTTTTTTCTTTGTCTTTTTCTCTTAGACTCTTTCCCTCCTTCCCTCCCTTCCTTCCTCCCTTCCTTCCTTTCATATACACTAAAGGATTTACATGGTTCTTACTAAAAAATCACGTCATTGCTACTAAACTTTGATACTGGCTTAAATTTGTAAAAGGCAGTGGTGGGAGAGGGCCACATCAGGATGGAATTTCTGAGTCAAATGTCCACTGCGAGTCTGGGCCCCTTCAGAAATCTGCCTTGTGCGTTGGTATTTTCTCTGTTGATGTACCCAGATACAGTTAGTACTTTTTTTTTTTTTTTTTTACCATTTTTCAAATTAACATTTGCTACATTATTTGGGTGAAATGGAAACTGTTTTCATCTCCAGTCCACATAAGGAAAAGAACCTTGTAAATGCAGGATCCTTTTGAAATCACCATCTCGATAAACCCTTATTAGTACTCCCAGTGCCCACCAGAACTGGCTGCCTGGAGAGCAGGTCTTCATTCTCTGGATGCTCTGTGGGACTGTTCTAGTTTGGATTTACTAAGAAAGCATCAACTGCTTGATCTGGTTCTCCTTCTCCCAAACAGCACCCTGCCCCCTCACTTGCCTAACCTGAACAGGTTGGAGCCTGGAGGCCGCCATTTTGTTTTCTCACTGGGTTCTACCCTTTTGCCCCTCACCCTACTCTTCTCTATGGTAGTACACACTCTTTTAAGATGGATGGTTCTTCTAACCCAGTATAACTCAGGGCGACTCCAAGCATATCAGAAAACGGGAAAGCTGTTTGTCTGATTCAGTTGTCACTTCACGTGTAGGCCAAGATGAGCATTTTAAAATTAGCTCTTTATGTTCTGGTGAGTTTGCATGATAAGGAAATGCTAATTTAGGGCCTAAGGGGGGTTTCAAAGAACTTCCTTTAAAATGGGCAGTATTAGAGGAGAAAACAACCTTTACTCATATACTTACCACTTGGATAATCATTTAGAAGGCCTTTGAAGGCATAGGCAGCTTCTTAAGTAAATGTAATTTAGGAATCCTCAGATTACAGAGTGGGCAAAGGTACACATCCGAATTCAAAGCTCTGTTTATGTGTGTGTATAAAATAACAGCTTTTTTCCCCCCATCTTTCCATAAGAGGATACAAGCTTATTTAAAATATCTGTGACTTATGATGAGAACCAGACAGGAAGTATTGGATTTTCCCCGTCTTTCTGCCTCACTTTCTCTCATTTCCTGTCAAAACGGTGGGGCACATCAGCTAAAGAAAAAGAAAAATTTTATTGTACTCCATCAACAGAATGTGGCCTAATGAGGCATGCGCGGCATTGTCGGAAATGTGTACTTCAACCACGTTAATATTTTATTTAGCTGTCAATATGCAACAATAGATTTCACCTTTCATTCTAGAGCTGATTAGGACTTAGGAAATTGTCTTCTTAGATGCCACTAATAATGCCTCAAAAAACAAGTGGACGTGTGATTTCCAGCAGGTAGTCCAAGCCTACTTTTCCGCCCAAGTACATCCGTTGTATTTGTCTTTTGCTAAAGATGTTAAAAATCATAATGTCTCTTGTCAGTAGCAATAATGAAGGGGAAGATTGGCTTTAATGACATTATGAGAATCATTATGTTTAATTTATCGCTAATTAATGCTGACAGGTTTCATATGCCTTGGGTTGCTTTCATGTGAGTGTTACGTGCTGGGTTGTTTTTTGTTTTTTTTTTTTTTAATTGTGTGTACACATCCCTCCCCATTCATTCATTTTGATTCTGACGATTTACACAGCTTCCTGTCTTCCAGGTTCCCTCCCCATATGGTTCCACCACATCACACTCTACATACGACCGGCATCCCCCACCCGGCCATAGTCACGCCAACAGTCAAACAGGAATCCTCCCAGAGTGACGTCGGCTCACTCCATAGCTCGTGAGTGTCGCTCTTTCGGTCACTTTCTCCTTCCCCATCTTGTCTAGCCCATTGTTGTTGTCATGGCTGCTGAGTGGTGGCCTTGCCCGTGGTTGGCCACGGCGCGTGTGCCTTGGGCATACCTGTGTCCTTGGAGAGACTGGGGTTTGCAACCGTGTCCCCGTCCCTGACCCCCCGCTGAACAGTTGGAGGTCTGTCCTGTGAGCACGAGAGCCACCGGCCGAGGGGGAATCGGCCACACTGTGCTTTTCTCTCTGGCTTGGGAAAATGGTGTGTCGGGGACACCCGAGGAGGTGATTTTGAAATCTTTCTCTTCCCCCACACCCTCGCGAGGATGTTTTTGTTCCGCTTTCCAGGGTGGAGAAGACCCAAAGTGGAAACGTACTTCTGGTTCAGGCCTGCGAGGTTTGGGCGTCGGGCAGCTGGGGAGCTGGCTTCTCTGCTGTGGAGGAAGTGGGACCTCGCAGTTGTTTATGGGCTTGTGTCTGTCTGTTCTGTCTATATCCAGAAAGCATCAGGACTCCAAAAAGGAAGAAGAAAAGAAGAAGCCGCACATAAAGAAACCTCTTAACGCGTTCATGTTGTATATGAAGGAGATGAGGGCGAAGGTCGTGGCCGAGTGCACGTTGAAAGAAAGCGCGGCCATCAACCAGATCCTGGGGCGAAGGGTAGGTCGCTCCCTCACTGGGAAGGGGGGGAGGATGGACCGGGGCACGGTGGGGGGCACGGCAGCCCTGTCCCTTCAGTCACGTGCTGACTTCTGCAGTGGCCTCCGTGGAGGCCTGACCAGAATGGCCTTCTCCACACCCGCCGCCGTCCTCTCCCCGGAGAGCGAGCCGTGAGGGAGCTGACAGAGGAGGTTCTGTCTGAACGCTGCTGTGCGAGCCAGGCCTCTGCGGGACAGAGCCACCTCTTAGCCCCGGCCGCAGGGTAGTTTGTGACGTTTGCCTGCCTCTCCCTGCCTCTGTGTCCCCTCCAGTGGCACGCACTGTCCAGAGAAGAGCAAGCGAAGTACTACGAGCTGGCCCGGAAGGAGCGACAGCTTCACATGCAGCTGTACCCCGGCTGGTCTGCGCGGGATAACTACGTAGGTGTTCGTTTTTCTCACAACTAGAGTCTGTAGAGCTGTGTTGGGGGTGCATCTGCCCAAAGGGAGTGCTTCCTGCCGCCTTGAATCAGGCCTCAGAACCATACAGTCTGCCCAGTCCTGGAACCGGGAGCATCTTGTCGGAGGACCAGACTGGGCGAGGGGGGGGGGGGGGGGGAGGCATGTTCCTTGTCTTGGCTTCCAGCATGGCTCCGTCAGCAGGCCCGAGTTCTTTAAGGAGGAGAGCAGAGGCCAGTGTTCCGTTGTTCCAGCTCGGGTCCGTGGGGTTGACGTGGGGCTGTTCACACCTTCTGGCCCAGGTCTTTGTAAAGACATGGTTCTAGAATATGCCTCGGGGCTTCTGTGCCTCTCAGCAGTGGTCCTTGGGGGCTGACAGGAAGGCCTAGAGTAGCGGTGGAGAGAGAGAGTTGAATCCCTCCCAGGCCTTCCAGCAGGGCCTTGGCCCTCAAGAGGGAAAAGGGAAGAATTACCCTCACTGCGGTGCCAGACAAGTTGGAAAGCTAGTTCCTCCTGAGAGGGCCACGGTGGTGGGGAGGATCCCTGCAAGCAGCCAGGGCTAGTCTTCCTCGGGGTGGGGGGGGGGGCACAGGAAATGCCTCGGGGCCCAGGAAGGGTCGGGAAGGGGTCTCTGCCGGGTGAGGTGTCTTCCTGGGCTCTGTGTTGACTACAGGATTTGCCTAATTTCCTCTCTGGGGTTTTAGGAAACATGGTGGGATTGTTGCTTTCACTAATCGCAGTGGTCATGACACCCAGGATACCTGTCCTCTCCTAACCTTGTTCTCCTCTGGAGACCTCTGTCCCCTCTCCCTGTTATCTCTTGTTCCACGTTTTGCCCAGCTAAGTTCTGGGCCGGCTGTCCTCTCTCAGTGGATGAGATGTGTCTTATTTCGCATGGTACTTTTATTCCGTGGCACTTGGTTTTATAAAGTGATTTTTAACCATTCACTCTTTGGGGTGGTGAAGACAAAACTTGCCTTGATGCCAGCAGTGGGCTTCTCCTCCCGTCTCTGGTCAGTGGCGTGGAGCCGTGGAGGGTCCTTCGCTGTCCGCGCTCCTGACCTGGCTCTCCGGTGAACGACATCCGTGGTGAGGACGCTCTCTGCATGTGGGTTGAGATCCGTTCAGTTAGTGCCGGTTGTGAGTGTGCACACACAGTATTGTGGGCATTCAGAGTTAAATCAGGCGCGCTGACTCTCAAAACTTACCTGCCACGAGGAAGCCACGGACAGGTGCGGGAATCATCCTGAGCGGATGCTGTCTTCTGCTGGCTCTCGCTGTTTCTCATACCTGTCAACCCGTGCTTGCTAGTCTGCTCTTCCCCATGCAGATAGGGGGGCACGGGGAGCACAGACTGTTCGGCTTCACCCGCATGTCTTCATCACTGCCCCCGGCCGCCTCCCTCTAGGTCCCAGTGGCCTTGGCTGGCGGCACAAGGCTCTGTTCCTCCTGAGAGTTGAAACAGGAATTAGTGCTGGTACCTCTCACTGGAATGTTCGCTCTGGTCAGGGCCCTTGTCACTCACAGATGGTCACGCACCAGGTCTTAGCTGCTTGGGACCTTTCCATTCGTCCCCAGCATGTGTGCCGTGGGGAAGCCTTTCTTCTGGAACGGAAAGGAAGAGGATGAGAAAGTGAATGCTCTCCCACAGGCTTATTGCTCACCCCCACCTGACCTCGAGGTGGCGATTTCCAGCAGCAGGCCAGCTCTGCGGCCTCCACGTGCACAACCATCTCATTTCAGGACACTCTTCTCCTGGTTTCGGGTCAGAAGCTCTTAGAGTTTACTTCTACCTTCTCCTGCTACAGACCTAAGTCTCTGAGTGATCTAGAATGGTACCACAGAGAGGAGTTCTGCTCCCCTATAGCTATCATATCCCCAGCAGACATTTGGGGTCATGGTGGGGCCTTCATGTACAGCTTTGCAGGATACGTACTGCACAGCTCTAGGGAGTACCATTTACACTGGCCTGTGTGCATGGTGCCCTCGAGTTGTGCAGGGGGAGATCCCCACAAAGATGCAAGCCAACTTTGTGATAGCTTCAAAAGAACGCTGCCGTTGACTAGCCTGGGAGTCAGGCATTGCCCTGGGCTTTTTGTGGAGTGCTTTCTAGGTTTTAGAAGGCCCACGAGGCACTTAAAGTGACTTTAGCTCAGCTTCGCATTCAGAGGAAGCTCGTTATGAGAGGGGAACCTCTGATCGAGATTTAGGGCTTAAAGAAGCTTTATCTCTTATACAGGGTACTGTCCGACTCCTATCACCATGGCTCCTTACACATGAGTGTGAACACACACGCACGCTCCTCCCTCTCCCCTCCCCTCCCTTCTGTGCCCCAGGAAACGGTCTGTGGAGGAAGGGTCCGAGTTAAAGGTCTTATGGGTTTGACTGTGGTGGAACTTGTCAGGTTTGGGGATTTTTCTTAGCTGACTTGACATAGGAGTTTCTATACATTACTTTGGTCGTTGTAAAGTCCAAAACGTTCTTCTGGAAAAAGCTCTCTGAGCAAACTTCATATCTCTTTCATGTTCCTGCTTTTCCAGTCGAGTGATAATGGAAGCCTTAGCAAAACAGAACTGAATAAAACAGTCACATTGGGTTGTCGGACTTGGCACCTTCTGAGGGCACAAGAGAAAACAGTCTGTCCCGTAGTGCCGTGTAACCGCTGGTGTTGTATTAGAACATTATTGCCTTTCTGGCTCTTCCAGATTAGGCTCAGGACACAAATCCTAAGCCATTGCGCATCTTGAATTCCCCATTCCTCGCCTCCGTCTTTAGGCTTTTTCTTTTGTTACATCTAAGAAGATAACGGGGTGGCTGCCCCCCTTGGGACATATGTCCCTCTTCACTAAATAGTGTTTATTAAGCCTCTTCTGATTAAAATACAGTCCCTGTCCTCTAGAAGCCTTTAGTTTAAAGGAGCCTTTCCTCAGTCACGAATATCTCAATCATGTATCCTCAACTGACAGCTTCCCATGGGGACTGGAACTTTCGCCTGCCTTTCAGAACATATTGCGGGAGATGGGAAACGGGTGAGCACTGTATTAAACCAGAGGTGACTGAGACTCCGTTGCGTACGTGGATGCCAACACCGCCCAGAGTCACAGCGGTTTTCGGTGCCCAGCTGAGCGTTCACTCAGGCTCCTAAATAAACTGAAAGTAGCCGCTCCCGCCTTTTCCAAGATGGCCAGGCAGCACTTTGCTGCTCCCCTGGGAGAGGCACAGGCATGAAGGCGGGCTGCCGAGGCCCACAAGAAGGCCCCGTGAACTTTTATTTTTTTATTTTTACATTGTTTATCGAGGGCCTGCCTGGGTGGCTCAGTGGGTTAAGCACCTGACTCTTGGTCTCTGTTCAGGGCATGACCTCAGGGAGGGTTGTAGGATTGAGCCCTGCATTGGGCTTGGGGCTCAGCGGGGAGTCTGCTGGAGATTCTCTGTCCCTCTGCCCCCCTCACCTCCCCCCCACACACGTGTGTGCGCATGCACTCTCTCTCTCAAATAAATAAATAAAAATCTTTAAATTGTTTACCGAGGAACATAAAATGTATCACAGTGTTTCAAACTCAAGGCCAAGACAAACTTCCAAAATGGTATGGGCCCTAATATCTGAGAGAAAAGCGGGCTTTCTTGGAGACAGTTGGCTCTCAGCCCTTGGATGGAGCTAAAACCATGGCGTCTCCACCTTGAGGTTCTCCTTACAGGGCCTCATGCGTTGTCAGGTTGACCACCTGTGAGTCCTGCTTTCCCTCCCGGAGTTGACGTCAGCATACCATGAGAACTTTTAGGCAGAGGCAATATTTAGATGTTCGGAAACAGACGTGTAGGCCAGTCCTTTCGTTTGTGACATTTCCTACGTACCCGGATCTGACCCTGACAGAGAGGACCAGCACTGACGAGCTGAGCGAGAACTAGTTTCAGATCTGCGGGGATGCAGTCAGCTCTTCAGGGCTCTTCCCTGTTCCTTCCCATGCCACGTCCCCAGCCATGAGCAGACAGTAAAGATACCAGATTGGAGAATGTGAATGACCCCATGCAATCCGTCCCCTGTAATCAATTAAAAACCTTCCTCGGAGGGCAAGGGATTAAATAGGTAGGCAGCACAGCCGAGTAGGTAAGGGCTGTGGAACCCAGACCTCCTGAGTTCCCATCCTGGCCCCATCATTTGCTAGCTATGTGATCTCGGGAAATTCATGTAACCCCTTCCTGTGCCGGAACTGGAATGGTGATAGTCCCTGTTGGATCGGATTGCGTGAGGAGAAAATGAGTCAATATGCATCATGCACTGAGAATCATGCCTGGCGCATAGTATGTGCTCAAAATATGTTAGCCGTTGTTACTAGTAAAGCCCCAGTTAAAGCTTTTGTTTTTTGATTGAATAGGAGGCCCTTTTGGCCTTAATAAGAAGAGATTTGCATGGAGCAAGGGGTGGGGGTGGCTCTCTTAGTCCACATGGCCATCTCCATAGTCATTTGAAACTTGGCTGTGGGCTCTTGGGCCGCTCCCAACCCTGTGTCTCCACACCTCCCTAAATCTTCCTTCATCAGTTCCCTTCTCCCCTTTATGGACTTGGATGCTCTGGGTCAGGTTTGAGGATGGACAGAGGTGTGTGGGAAGAGAGGTCTTCCCTTCATTCCCTGCTGGGCCCTTCCCTTCCCCTTGCTGAGTGTGTGTCCCTCTAGCTGGAGCACAACTGAAGGGCACTGGGATTAAAAAGCGGGGGGTCAGAAACACTCTGGGAGCCGTGGGTGTGGATGGAGACAGCGGTATGCTCCCTTCCTCCTGCCTTCTCCTTTCCAGGTGAGCCCAGACGCCCTGCTTCCATCTGTTTCCTGCAATAATTCCTGTATTTCATCTGTTTATCTAGGGGAAGAAGAAGAAGAGGAAAAGGGACAAGCAGCCCGGAGAGACCAATGGTAAGTTAGACTAAGGAGGAAGGAGGAAGTCGGAAGGAGCGGTACTATGAGGACCACTCTTTTACCTTAGATTTCTGTCTGGGGGAGGCAGGAGAAATTCAAGGCCAGGACATTGTGGGGGAACCCATCTTAGCCAGCCTTTTTGTGTATGCATTTTAATTAATTGCTTCATGACTGCCCTTTTAAAGCTAGTAACATTCATTGTTGCATGAAAAGCACATTGTAATTCTAGTGGAATGTGTTTTTAAATCACCGCAGAGCCTGGGACGGGAGGGTAGTAGGCATGCCTATGCGGGGTTTATGCAGTCTGCTTATTTTGTCTGTGTCTGTAGGGATGAGGAAGGGGCCGGGGGAGTAGGCGGGATGTGTGTGAGTGTTTGATATTAACTGGGCTGTTCCTGAATGTTCTGATGCATGCCTTTACAGTGGTAAATTGCACCCGATTTAAATTAAGGAGGTTTGTCATTCTCTAGGAGAAATTAGAAATACTGCATAGGCAATATCAGAAGGTCCCCTTGGAGAAGGCCAGGCTTTTACAAACGACAACAAAAATTTTGAAGGCTTTGTATAATTTGTTCTTTTTTTTCAGAACACAGCGAATGTTTCCTAAATCCTTGCCTTTCACTTCCTCCGATTACAGGTGCTAATGTCATTTTGAGTCATTAAAATAGTCGATAAACTGTTTTTTTAATTTTTCTTGCCATTATAGTTTTATTAACATTAAACACGTATGACATTTGAACATCCTTTAAAATGACCATCTACACGGTTTTGTATGTTTCAGTAGATTTTTTTTCAGTTGCTTTTGTTGTTTTTTTTTTATTTAATTTAACTTTCGCTTTGTTTATTTATTTATTTTTCCCATAACAGTTGTTTAAGCAGTGATGACAGTGACTTAGTGTTGAACTAACTGTGCAAATTGAATATGCAGTATTTCTTTAAAAGAGACTGGTTAAAAAAAAAAAAAACCAAAAACAAAACAAGGAAAAACCAACCAAAATGGAAGGAATTCAGTAATAAACCTCCTTAATCTAACGGCATTTTCCGTTGCTCCCACTAAGTTTTCTCACGCAAGCATGCATCCGCAGTATGATTATTTTCTCCTTCGCTTTTTTTATTTTAGTTTTTTTCTTCCTTTTGCTTTCCTGCTCCTAATTTGCAAATCCACTAGCATTTTACTGACTGTACCTGCTTAAAAGCTGCTATGAGCTTCTGACTAACCCTGACCAGCTCATTCACACCGCCTGTTCACCTTCATCTGGTCTTCTGTCAGTAGTCATGAACATCGGTTAAAAAAAAGAAAAGAAAAACATTTCAAAAGCTGCAATATCCCAGTACCACAACCCCCTTTTCTTTCTTTATTTCTTTCTGTTTTGTTTCGTTTTGTTCTGTTTTTATTTGTAGTTTTTTTTTCCTTTTTTAAACTGTTGTACTCTGAGAAGAAAAAAGCATGTTACAAACTTAATCCCCTCCTTCGCTTTATTTTCTTCTTTAAGAAAAACAAATTGAGAGAGAGCTAGGAAAAAAAAAGAAAGAAAAGCAGAACCGAAAGAGGAACAATATTATTTAAAATTTAGTTTTTTCAGTATCTGACTCCCCTTTATCCGCTCAAAACGAATCGGAGAGACAGTCCTTAACGAAGGGATACTGCAGCTTTATTTGCAACAGCTAATTTCACCAGTTGAATAAGAATGTGATTTTTTTTACCTTTTTTTTTTTTAATTAAAGAAAGTTAAAAATCGAAAGTCGATATTTTGTAATTAGTAACCAGGTCATTGATTTATTCCCTTTTTTATTTTTATTTTTTTCTTATTTGTATCTTTCTCTCCCCCCCTCCCTCTTCCCCCCTCTCTCTCTCCCTCTCTCTCTCTCCCACGTCCTCCTCCTCTGCTCGCTTCTCTCTTGAACTCATTCAGACCTGAGCGCTCCTAAGAAATGCCGAGCGCGCTTTGGCCTTGATCAACAGAATAACTGGTGCGGCCCTTGCAGGTGTGTATAGATTTCCCAGATTCGCTGTGCTGGTCTGCAGCTGGTCTATTCGAGCCTTTTCCCCTTTCTCTGGCCTGTTGCTTTGTAGCTCTGTGTGTGGATCTTAGGAGACATGAGGGCGCGGGACACTGCTCTGTGAGGGATGTGCTTGTTCTCCCCGCTGCTGCTAGCCAAAATGCCACTGTAAAACAGCATCATTTGTGCCTCCTCGGGTCAGCGACAGCCAACCCCAGCGCGCCCCCTCCCAGGGAACGTTGCCTGCCAACCCCCTTCCTCATGACCACCCAGGATGGGGCTCAGTGACATCCATCGTAATCCTGGCCTAGGTAGAAGCAAACAACGTCACCTTTTCCCCTCCTTCTCTCTTCTATTTTTTTATTTATTTTTCCTTGTTGTTTTTTGGTTTCTGGTTGTTGTTTTTTTTGTGCGTGTTTTATCGTTTTGTTTTATTTTTTTTCTTTTGCCTCATAGAAGTCTTTTCCTTTCATGTCCTTGGTGAGGGGAGACAATCAAATAGAGCCGAGGTCATAGAGAAGACAAGTCAGCAGTAGCTGAGATTTCACGTCCAACTGAGCATGACCCACCATTGTGTTGTATTTTTTGTGTTTACCTTATGCTAACAGATGCAAATACTCCAAAGAAGTGTCGGGCACTGTTCGGGCTTGACCGACAGACTTTATGGTGCAAACCGTGCAGGTATATGACCACTGTGAGGCCTTTGGGAAAAATCAAAGCGCTCTGTCCTTCTGCTGCCTTAGTGTGTCGATATATTTTGACCTCGTTCCCATCTACTTCCCTACCGGCATCAATGACTAATGATCCTCATTCTTCAAAATTTCCTTGCTAATTTTATGCCATATCCTCTCCCACTTTCTCTTTCTCTTTCTTTCCCCTTTGCTCTTAAGAATAACATATCCAGATCCCCGGTGGTAGGACTGAAACCACACCCTTCACAGACCAGGACGGGCACTTACCCTTTTCCTTGGAAGCCAGCATCCCGGAACGAGCCCGGTCCGTGGCTTGTATGCTGAGCCTAGATAGAGCCACCGTTTCCAGTGCTAACAACTTGGCAGCAAGAGCCATTCCCATGCACTTGAGAGTCAGGACACTTGGAGAAGGGCTCTGGGGCAGGCGTTTTTTGGTTCCGTTCTGTTTTGTTTTTCTTTTATGTTTATAAACCACATGTCTCTGGGCAGAGGAGCCTGGTTAGCTGACATTGTTTTACAGTGCTGACAAGAAGCGTGGCATTGAACGGCGTGCACCAGCTGACGGGCTGCAAGCAATGAGTCATGCAGTCCCGTACTGCAGCGTTGCTAGCCTGCGGAATTACGAATATATATTGTATATGTTTAGAGAGAGAGCGAGAGAGAGAGAGCATTGCTTCCAAAATGAATTAGAAGAGTCCAAATTGAACGCCCGTGTTCCACCTGCAGGTTTCCATCCAGCCTGTAATTTCAGGGAAGCTGTAGGTACTTCCTTCTTGGTGGAGGGATACCGACTCGTTCCTGTCTCATTTCCTTTCCTTTAATGACCACCTTTGGTTAAATTTGTTGTTTCTTTGTTCTGATACAAGCAGTCTTTGAATTTGGAATATTATGATGGTAGGTATCTCAACACCCCCAAACACGCCTCCCTGTTTGTAGTGCCTCCTTGTCACGTGTCCCTCTCCTTCATGCCTTTGCCATGTGTTCCGTGTTTAGACATTAGATCAGATGTCCATCCCATTACGTGCATGCCCACGAGTCTCCTGTGTCTCTTCCCATCCCCCTGGTGCCTTACGAGGGATTGGCCAAGTGCCTCGAGTTGGCCAGATGTTTAGGGGAGAGAGGGCCCGAGCATCTTTATTGAGAGAGAACTCCACAGGTGACCCTGTCTGCCCATTGGGGGAGGATTCCAGGCCTGGAGAGAGATCCTCCAGTCATTCATTCTGTGAGATGGCAGTGTTCACGGAGGGACAAGTATCCTTTCTGCACAATCCCAGGGCCTTCACTGTGCCACAGAAAAGAGTTTCATGAGGAGGCGGAAGAAGAGTGTTAGGGATTTAAGTAGGCCTACCCAGGGAGGACAGTTCTAGGCGGTGAGTTCGTGGCAGAGTCTCCTCTGTGCTGAGGGAGAAGGTGATTAGCCGCAGAATCCTGGTCTGAGATGCCCTGCCTTGGTGACGGACTTTGCTAATCGCAGGGCTCAGTCCTGAGCAGGTTTCTCACGATCTCTAGAAATGTATGGCTGAGACCATTGTGCCCACCTCGCAATATGGTGCCGGACTCGTGTTTGTTTTATTTGTGGGGGGATGAGTGGTGGTTTATGAATCCCCCTTTTTTTTGTTTCAGAAGCAGTTGCTTCAAGTTAGACTTAACATTTTTTTTCCTGAGAGTTACCATTCCTAATGTTGACTGGGACTGACGTCCCCTTCTCAGACATAGCCTGCACCTTGTGTAAAGCCAGGGTGTGGGATCCGCCTCAGAGGCCAGAGGTTTCATGGCATTTTCACAAAACACAAAAGCAAAAACCAAAATCCTTGTAGCTGCTTCAGAAACATGATTTTCAAAAGCGCAGCTCTGAGGGGCCAGCTGTCAGCATGGTGGGCTGCTGTCCCTCATCCTTCCCCAGCGTCCTTCCCACCGTGACTCCTTTAGAACGTTCCCGGTGGCCACTTTGCTTCTGCGTGGGGTGTTTCTCAGACCCTGCAAGCATCAGCAGATGCATTTTCACTCACTGAAGGGTGCAATTCCAAAACAGGATCAGGAAGAACCCTTAGTTTCCTTTCAGAATAAATCCATGAGAAGCTAAAAGTGCAATTTTCAGAGGCCACCCCTTGGTTGGAGATGGAGCTTGGGTGGGGGAGGGTAAGCAGATGGGTTTTGCCCCCGTTTTTCCTCAACTTTTCCTCTTTGCCAGCATCTGGCTTGATGCTGAATCAATAGGACAAAATGTGCCTTAAAAAAAAAAAAAGAAAATCAGTTACAAAACGAGGCATTTTCTGGCCCGTCAGAAGTGTGTGTGTGTGTGTGTGTGTGTGTGTGTGTGTGTGTGTGTGTTCCAACTGCCTTTTGCTCGGCCACCTGTTAGAGGGAGTGTCTCACTGTCCTTCAGAGTCTTCATGTCCTGTGTTCAAACCGCTTCCACTCATCCCCTCGACGTGGAAACCTCCGTGTCAGCAGGAGGGCGGGTGGGTGAGGGGCGCGGCAGACGCGCTCCCAGCCAATCAGGACTCCTTGCTCGCTACACAGGGTTTCTAATTTTATTTGACATTTGAGGACATTTTAACAAGATTCTGTTTTGAGCCCACCAAGTTGCTTTCCCATCTTTTTACTCTGCCCTAATATAGCATGGAATGCTGCTTGACGTCACTCCCCCGTTTTCCTGTTTCTCCTTTTCTCTCCCCTCCTCCCTCTCTCCTTTGTCCTTGTCACTCTCTCACTTTTGCTTATGCCCCGCCCCCATCCCCACCCCTCCCTTCTCCCATTTTTTAAAATGCATGGACATCTTAGTTTTTTAAGCATGTTTTGATCTGCAGGCTAAGGTGGTTTAAAACTCTGAGAGGCTTAATTATTTATCTTGGTTTCTGGGATGGGAGCAGAACCCACAGTCTGTCTCAATCTATCCCAGAGGAGAAAAGGAACCTTTCCAATCGAAGGTGAGGGGGCCTGCCCTTGCACCCCTAGAGTTCCTTTCCACCCAGAGGGGGGTCGGGTAGACCCTGAGGCCTCCACCCAGTGGGTCTCAGCCTCTGGGAGGCAGGGAAGGCCAAGCATGTTCCCTCCCACCCTCCCTCCTCCCCGCCCTCCTGCCATCTTGCTGAGTCCACACCCCAGGCACTGAGGGGCATGAGCAGACACCTCTGGGGCACAGACCCAAGGAGGAACTGATTACACCCCCTTCCTTTCAAAGGCCAGTGACATCTGACACCAGGCAGCATCTTTACTGCTTTCCAGGGATGGGAAGCCGGCCGGCGCTTACACACTTGTTTTTGGACAGGGTGCTATCAGCCATGGTTTTAACTGTATTCAAGGGCTCCTGAGGTCAGCACATTCCCTGTATCTGCATTATTTTTACTGCATGAGTGGGGTTGATTCCCAGGATCACCTTTCCTACCAAATATCATCCCCATCGGACTGGGATTAATAGTAAGAGAAGCTTTGAGGTCACATGCTCAATTTCTTGAATCGATTTCCCCAACCTTTGATGATAAACAAGAGAGTCTCTGAAATTCTCATTCCTATTTCTTATGTAAACGGGAAATGTAGAGGAGAGATTCTGGTTTTGGTGCAGGGCAAAATTAGTCTTTCCAGCTTAAACACTAATCACGATAACCCAGGCCCACCAGTTCCATGCTGTGGTCCCCCCGCACTTCTCCTTTGTCGTCACTTCCTTGTGACACGCTGCGCCCTCCATTCACCGGCCTCGGCATAGTGACCAGGACAGGACGCCCCTCCATCCCATCCTCACTGTCTCTCCTTCCAGCCTTCTCACTCTGGGGTGGGGGAGGGGAAGACCCCAAATCTTTAAAAAAACAAAAATCAAGTTTGAATCCTAATTTAATCCACAACCTGCAGGCCATACAACCAGTTATTCTTGTTCCTTTGGATCATTTTCTGTTTTTCTTATTCTTCCCCCTCCCCTACCTTTGTTTATCCTCTTCTACCTGTTTTTGGTGGTTTTTTTTTTTTCCATTTTGGTTTTCGTTTTATTTTTTTGTTTTTGTTTTGTTTTTTAATTTCTTTCGTTTTATTTTTGTTCCCCCCTTCTCCCCTCCTCTCACCTGATTCTGACCTCTCTTGATTTGGTGTGGTTCTTAACAGACAAGCCCGAAAGCTCTCTGGGCGCGGCAGCCTGGCGGTGGCGTTGGTGGTGGTGGTGGTGGCGTTGGTGGTGGTGGTGGTGGTGGCAGTGGTGTGAAGACCTCTAAGCCTCTTGCTAGCACTGCCTTCAGCTCTGTGGGTGGGCTCAACAGTCAGCATTTTGAGAGTTGCATATGGGTAGGAGGCGCCTGGGGAAGGAGCTCTCTTTCTCTTTCACACACACACACACACACACACACACACAGAGACGCCACTGGGAGTCGGGTGGTGGCGGCGGGAGTGGAGGGGCAATGGGATGGGCAAGCCAGGGGGTGTCTAAGCCGAAAGAGAATTAACACACTCGCCAGTTGCTCTCAGCGTGGACGCAGCCACTTTCTGGCAAACGGGTGCGGCCGCCTCCAGTCCGCTGCCTGGTATCTGGCCGGGGTGGGGTCGCGGGCGTGTCGCGGGGGCAGGGGGAGCAGGTAGGTAGGCGGCTGGGCCTCTCCTCCTACGATGTCGCTCGCAGAGCAGGCTTAGACGCGGGCGACAGGCCAGGGAGCGCGGCACCCTGGCCACGGGGCATGCCGGCTCTGGGGGCAGACGCGACTTCAACGTGGCTCAGAGCATTAGATAACTCTCTCCCTTGGCATCTTTGCCCTTTATTCACAGATAACTCTCTCCCCCTGTTTCTAGGAGAAAAAAAAAGTGCGTTCGCTACATACAAGGTGAAGGCAGCTGCCTCAGTCCACCCTCTTCAGATGGAAGCTTACTAGACTCGCCTCCTCCCTCCCCCAACCTGCTAGGCTCCCCTCCCCAAGACGCCAAGTCACAGACTGAGCAGACCCAGCCTCTCTCGCTGTCCCTGAAGCCCGACCCCCTGGCCCACCTGTCCATGATGCCTCCGCCGCCCGCCCTCCTGCTTGCCGAGGCCGCCCACGGCAAGGCCCCCGCCCTCTGTCCCAACGGGGCCCTGGACCTGCCTCCCGCCGCTTTGCAGCCGCCCATCATGTCCTCCTCCTCTCTTGCACAGCCGTCAACATCTTCCTTACATTCCCACAGCGCTCTGGCCGGGACGCAGCCCCAGCCGCTGTCCCTCGTGACCAAGTCTTTAGAATAGCTTTAGCTTCGTTAGCCGCCCCGGTTGGTTTGCATAGTGTTGCGTTTTCGCTTCTTTGTCCCCCCCCACCCCCCACCCCCTTGGAAAGGTTTTGTTTTGTACTCTTAATTTTGTGCCGCGTGGCTACATTAGTTGATGTTTATGGAGTTCATTGGTCAATATTTGACCCATTCTTATTTCAATTTCTCCTTTTAAATATGTAGATGAGAGAAGAACCTCATGATTCTACCAAAATTTTTATCAACAGCTGTTTAAAGTCTTTGTAGCGTTTAAAAAATATATATATATACATAACTGTTATGTAGTTCGGATAGCTTAGTTTTAAAAGACTGATTAAAAAACAAAAAGGAAAAAAAAGAAGCAATTTTGAAGCAGCCCTCCAGAAGGAGTTGGTTCTGTATTATTTGTATTAAATACGAGCTTGCGAACCAATCATTTTACATCTGGTTTTTAAACCATAAGGGCACGACGAATGCAGTGCCATATTCCTTTTTTTTTTTCTCTGTGTGAAACAACTTTAATTGTGATGTTACTTGTTATTGTTTAAATGTACAGAAACAAAGGGTTAAATGTGTTAATATACCTTGTTCCATGGTGTTGTTCTTTTGGGGGGAGGGGGACGCTACTCAACAGTTAATGGAATCCCAACGCTGTTGGACCAGTAGTATTTATTGCTTTAGAGATTGCTCGTCGAACCTGTACGTTGTCCCTTTTAAGATATGTTTTCCTTTTTCTTGAAACTGTATAAAGTTTTTTTCCCTTAGCATAAGCATCTTATATATAACAACTCATTTGTACAAGGTTTTTAAGTTTATATATAAAATGTGTATATATTTTTTTTGTTTCTCTTTTTGACTTTTTTTTTTTTTTTTTTTTTTTGGCTGTATGAAACCCAGATGCCGCCAAATGGACATTACTAGTTGCATTAAAGGATCGGTAGCATTAACAAAAGTTGCTTTAAAAGCCATTATGTAAAACAAGACTTGAAAATTAGCGAGGGAATTTTAGCAACGCTGTGTGAGCAGCAGCGGGAACCACCCTGTTTCTCCTTTGAACTCATAGTCGGCAGCTCTGTACCCTTAGGACACGGCCTGACTGTGTGCAAAACTTTATGTGCCAAAATTCTCAGTGACTTTAGCTTTCTCCCTCTTTTTGATGCTGTAATTTTTGTTCATCTGTTTTGCTGTGATGTTACATAGGTAGGTTTGTATGTAGTTTCAATGTCACCTATAACAAGACGTGTTTGGTAGCAGATTGTCCAGAAAGCATTTTAAATGAAGAGGTATAAACCCTTAGGGGCCAAAAATTCTGTATATTAGATTACTCTTAAAGGAAAAACCAGCTGCCGCTCTTATGTACACGTATGACAGACGAGTGGGTGGCAAACTTTACAAATAAAAAAAAACCTAGGCATGTTGATGTTGCAAAATGCTGTATAAAGCTAAAACCTGTTCATTCAGTGCCATTGTAGTTGACATGAAGCGATTGTAAAACTGTCTCCGATTTTTCTCTGGTTTATTAAAATGCTAACTATAACATTTTTTGTGAATACTTTGAATGTTTCCTAACAGTTGTGATGTTACTGTTCCGTTTTATGCTCTTATTCCAGTTTCATTTTTAATGGTTTGGAAGCCATTTTGTAATGAATAAATGTTCATGCTGTACAGTATCTGTAGCATGCCGTTCTGGATTAATAAAAGCAACTTAGTGTGTGCGATCAAGGCTGCTCACCTGTTTCTGTGATTCGGACTTTACCTGTGGGCACGCTGCACCCGCCTTCCCGCCAGAGGACCGTCTTCCTGAGCTGGAACTTGAGACCAGACTACGTGGTTGGGATGGGTGGTGGGTTGGGACTTGGATATCAAAAAGTGGTCTTGCACTCTTCTGATGGGTCGGTATGTTTTTTCTTTCTCTCATTCTTGATGCCTATTTGGCCTACCTGTGTACCGACTTCGTTCATTTCTGAAAGCAGAGCACAGTTGACAGGGTCCGTGTCCCGCTTCGGGCTCTAAAACAGTCATCTGGTAGACCTCAGTTGTCGTCCTCACAGTATCCAGCTTTAGAAAGGATTGAATTCTGGTTAATGACACTTAATTCGCCAGGAATGGATTTAAGACACTACATTGTTCCCACTGAAGGACCACTGATGTGGAAAGATTCCAAATTCTTTCTAAGAGGCGCATGCAGGGAGAGGTGCCAGGGTGTCGAGCTGAAAACCCTTCTCTGACACAGCAGATGTTGAGTAGAAGGTTCGTAGAAAATCGGATCAAGGCGAATCACTTAGCAGCTTGTAGGGAGGAATCTTGCTGTGTGTGGGACTCAAGTTCTGGCCGTACCCTGGCAAGGGTGCGCGTTCATCATCATCACCGATCAGGAGCCACAGTAAAGATCTTCCCGAGGTTTCCACTGCGATCATTTCTCAGGCTGGTTAGGATGGGTGGGTGCACGGGAACGCCCCCGCTATTCGAGAGTTCGCGTTATGTCCCTTTGCTTTGATGAAAGATCTATGTTAGCCTCTGTTTTCCCTAACTGAAAGAAATCAGAAGAGGATTTTCACTTTTACCAGAAAAAGGTGGACAGTGGGACTAGCGTTGAGCGTGTGTCTTGCCGCGGGCGGGTACAGAGGCGGCGGTGGCCCCGAGAGCCTCACTCAGCATCTCGGCATCCAGCTGCCGGAGCTCTGAACCGTGTCCCTGTGCATCTGTGCTTATCTCGATTTATTCTGTGCCTCCGTAAGCAAGACGTGTCCTGAGGTATCAGACAAGGCCAAGGGAGGTCATTTTGGGGTCTGGGAGTGCTCAAAAATTGTCCATATAAATTCGTGGCAATTGCTTCTTCACCTTACGCCTGGATTTCTGCTTACAAAAGGTTCCCTAAGAACACTCTACATTCGGATAGCGGGGCAAACCTGTGTATGTTCCACTTTTCTAGGACAACTGTACCTTCAAAAGACACGATTTCGAAGGGCCTGGAAGCCGTTCGTGGTGTTGTTCCTTAAAGCTACACAGGGTTGTCAGCAAGGACTTTAGAGCTCCTTGGAAGCTGTGTTTTGCTCAAGCTAGTTTTTGTTCTGTAAAATCTCAGTATTTTGTTTTGTTTGCTTTTGTATTCCCAGAGAGGAGTGATTCTGGTTGTCCTTCCCCATTTTATTTTGCACACTGGGCCCAGAGTGACCTTTGAAAACACAAATCAGAATAGTGTGTGTTCTTGGTGGCGATGTGCCAAGCCATTTACATGCCTTTTCTCCTTTAATGCTAACAGTCGCACCTGAGGTCGATATTATTTCCCCCACCCCGCTTTATTTTCTAAAACTGGGTTTAGAAACTCTGCGTCTGTGTCTTGTCTAAGGCTACACAGCTAGTAGGGTGGGATTTAAATTCAGATCTGACCCCAAACTCGTGCTCTTAACACTGAGTTATGCCTCCTTGTCTCATTAAGATGGTCCTTCTCCCAGAGCGAGGGGACAGTCCTTTTGAAGGGTGTCCTTCTTTGCCCCACCTTCTCCGCCCCGCACACTCACCCACACACTTTCCCCTCTCCTGGAAGGTTCTGCTCTGCTCCTGCAGCCCCACTTCCTGCCTGGATAACTCCCCCTCATCTTTCAGGTCTGAGCGTGGACATCACTGTAGACAATAGTGGGTAATGTCTCCCTCCTATGGCGCTCTTCCAGCTTCCTGCCCCCCCCTCCCCGGATTCCCTCACCCACCGTCGTGTCAGTGGATATGGCCTAGTTAGGCCACTAAGAGTGCCACTTGGCACCATTGACATCTTTTGTTGTGGGGGGGCTGTCCTACACATTGTCAGATGTTAGCATCTCTGGTCTCCTCCCACTAGATGCTAGTGGCACTCCCAGCACTGTATGACATCCAGAAATGTCTTCAGACATTGCCAAATATCCCCCGGGGTGTGTGTGTGTGTGTGTGTGTGTGTGTGTGTGTGTGTGTGTGTGTGAGAGAGAGAGAGAGAGAGAGAGAGAGAGAGAGAGAGAGAAATCATGCCCGGTTGAGAACCACTGCTCTAGAGAACCCTCCAAGAGATCAGAACTGTGGATTTTATGTTCCTTGCTCTCTACTAAGGTCCTGGTTCAGTGCCTGGCACATAGAGGGTACTTGATACATATTTGTTGAAGGAAGGAATAAGTGATGTTAGCCAACTCAATATGTGTATTTTGAGAACCAAAGGAATGGCGACTTTCCAGAGTGCTTCCAAATTTTGTGTTCTTGGAACTTCCAAGGTGTCCATCTTTCCTAATCCTTTCAGCCATGCTGGAAGGTAGCTCAGTGCCCTTGTTACAAAGGCAAAAAAAAAAAAAAAAAAAAAAGCTGGGTGGAAGTGGGGTTGGTCCCTCTGTCATCAGCCAACCTGAGCAAAGATCACTTTTTAAAATTCAAAATATGGGTCACCTAGCTGCACGTTTATGGCCTTACCACGTTCAAGCAATACTCTGGGGTTCTTTCTACCCTGACATGGGACTTTATTTCCCCCAGGCCTGTCTTTCTGGGCAGTTCAGGTTCAAGTCTCCTGACGCCAGGCCAAGTCCCCATCCTTGAACACACTCTCTCTCTCTCTCTCTAGCTGTTTGGTTTCTTCTGACCTTGAGAGTTTATTTTCGACCTGAGCATCTTCTGATTTCATCCCTCTGTGGATTAGTTGTTACTAAGACCCTAAGACCATATCTAGGAGCTCACAGCTCTCAATCTCTGAGCCACGTCACCCCTGAGCTCTGATGGGACCTGGCCAAACACGGTTGCCCGTTAGGAGCGCACGTGGCTTCCTGCTCCTGTAACAAATTAACGTAAACATGGTGGCTTCACGCAATAGCTCTCACAGCTCTGGAGGCCGGAAGTCTGGAATCCACGTGTCAGCTGGGCGTGCTCCTGTCGGAGGTTCTGGAGGCTCTTCCGGCCTCCTGGGGCTGCCTACCATCCTGCGTGTTCCTGGGCTTATAGCCACATCACTCAAATCTCTGCCTCCATCTTCACATCACTGCCTGTCTGTCTGGAAACTTCCTGTCTTTCCCCTTAGAAAATACCTCTGATGTATTTAGGGCCCATGTGGATAATCCTGGATGAGCCACTTCTTTCTAGATTCTTAGCTTATCACATCTTTTGGGGGCGCCTGGGTGGCTCAGTCGTTAAGCCTCTGCCTCAGCTCAGGGCGTGATCCCGGCGTTCTGGGATCGAGCCCCGCATCGGGCTCCTCTGCTATGAGCCTGCTTCTTCCTCTCCCACTCCCCCTGGTTGTGTTCCCTCTCTCGCTGGCTGTCTCTCTGTCAAATAAATAAACAAAATCTTAAAAAAAAAATTCGTGTCTTTTGCCTTACAAAACAGCACAGGTTCGAGGATTCGAACACAGACATATATTTGGGGGGTGGGGGACACCATTCAGCCCACCACAGAGGCATTGCTAACTCTGGGAGACTGCAGTCTTAGCACAGAACCCTTGAGAATGAGCCGTTAGTTGTACTGCTGTTGGTGGTGGTTTTGGACAGACCCACGGAGAAAGTGGTTTTCCATTTCAGATGATGGAAGGTTCCCTTTTTATTCCGATGATGTGGGTGCATGCAGGGTCAGGGTGCCTTTGATCCAGATCTAGGATTGGAAGAGAGGACAAACCCAGGAGCAGTGGAGAGAATCTGAGCTTGGAGACTCCAACGTCCGACTCCCACACTGTGCATCCTTGGGCAATTAAGTCCTCCAGCTCTCGGAGCTTCTGTTTCTTCAGCAAACAAGTGGTGACAAGAGTACTCGTGTTCAGATTCTTGTGAAGCTGGAATGCAGAGTGCCTGGAACAGTAGGTCACGGTGGTTAGTATTGCTGGCAAAGTAGAAGGCCAGTCCTAGCTATTTCTTTCCTTTATTTCTCTTCAGGATTCCTCTAGTCCTGCTCTTCAGACCCAGGCTAGGGAATGAGACACCTCGATGGGGAAGACACTTAGTCTAGAGTTGAGGGACCCCAGGGCGCTGTGACTCAGCCACGATCATCTCACCTGAAAACTTGATGGCTCCATGAAAATGGCTTCTGCCCTTTGGGGAGCCACCGCTGGAGCTGGAGTGCTTTTTGTGGTATGGAAGTGTGTTTTTAATTGAAGCCCTTTGGAAAGAAACAAAGGAATAGCCCGAAAGTCTCCTGTGAGTGGTAGCTCAGGGCACATGCCCGAAGCCAGGGATGGGAATCGCTAAGACACAAGGGCACTGAGCTACCTTCCAGCATGGCCATAGCTTTGACTTTCTAAAGGATTCTATCTGTGGTTGGCTTCTCCATCTCCCGTTTGAGATCAGATTAAGCATTCCCAGGCATATGGCAATGGCAGGGGCCTGCCTGAATCCCGGCCTGGGTCTGATGGGTGGCATTGGCAAATTCTGACTCTGGACTTTGGGAATTTTTTAAGCTGGCATTTTGTGAGTACCTTTACTGAGCTGTAAGTCCACTGATTCATTGGTTCATTCAGCAACTAATCCTTGAGCGCCGATTCGCACCAGGCACTGTTCTGGGCTCTGGCACACAAGTCTGGGTAAAGTAAGCTTGGTGTCCGTTTTTTTCCCCTGAGCTGAGTCATGTACCGTCTTATAGGACAGATTCCATAAGGAAAGGGGCCACCAACATTGCCAAGATCTGGACAAGCCGCTCATCTGGAAAGTGGCCTTATACAAGGATAAGGACCAGAGGATGTGCCAGAAACTCCACCTGTGTTTCTCATTTAATCTTCGTGGGCTAGAGATTGCTTTTATGTTCGTTTTACAAATGTAGAGAGTGAGGCCCAGGGAGGTTAAGTGGCTTCCTCAAGGGTACGAATCTGGGAAACAGGGAGCGTAGGATTTGAACCCCAGCAGCCTGGCTCAGGGGCCTGCATCGCTGAATCCCAGGCTTTCCTGCTCCTTATGAAGACGTGGACCATCTGGGCGGCCGGAGAGGCAGGGGGTGCAGCTCATTTGATTCATGGACTTTGTGAAAGGCTTTGGCAATGAGACACCAGGTGTTTTCTCTCCTTGTCTGCGTGCAGGAGGTTTTTGGTTTTGTTTTTGGTTCTCATTCTGGTTTCTGTGCATGTAATAACAATAAAGACAGTTGATAATTACAGGGATTGAGCTCTTTTGGACTCTGTGCTAAAATATCTGGAGTCCTAGAATTGGAAGAAAATTAGAAGTGTCTGTATTATCATATATGCATATTATATATGTTTCTGAGATTGTGGGTTGCAAGCCATTGATAAGTTAAGAAATCCATTTAGTGGGATCAAGACGAACATTTTAAAAACATAAAATGAAACTCAATAGACGCCCCAAAACTCCAGTAACTATTTCTTTGTCCCTTCTTATAGTTTAGCTTCCATGAAATCTCCTGTGTTAGTCACATTAGGCTAGGCTATGCTGTACTAACAAACAGACCCTAAAATATCAACAGCTTACCACAGTAAAGGTTTCCTCGTCAGCCTTCTCAGAGGCATCTCCCAGCGCTGTGCAAGAGGGAGAGAAAGGAAGATCACCAGGACATTGAACAGACATGGAAGTGATGAACGTCCTTCTGCCCACGGTCTATTGAGTAGAACTCAGCTGTGCGTCACGCTAGCCACAGACGAGGCTGAGACTTGTCGAGAGGCGCCCAGGTGTGGACGGGCACAATGATCTAACTCATGTCTTCCCTACTGTCCCTTCTTCTTTATCAGAACGCCCGTTATCGCCCTTGGACCACTGCCTTACGTAGGTCACACGCGCACATCTATGAAGTTATTTGCCTATTTGTTTTTCCACCTATTGTCATTCTTCCTTTCTCTCTGGACCAGGGATTGTCCGATCATCGCCTGCAGGCCGAACCAGGCCTGTGCCCTGTTTCTGTAGAGCAGTGAGGAACAATTTTACACTTTTTTCAAGAGTTGCAAAACAAGGGGGAGAAGGACAAAAAGAAGAAGAATTACTTGCCACAGAGATAGTTTGTGGCCTGTAAGCCCTAAGATATTTACTATTTGGCTTTTCATAGAAAAAGTCTGCCAACTCCTGCTCTAGAAGTTAAGCTTCTGGAGGGTAGAGATGGTGTCTCTTTGCTTCCCACTCTTTCCACAGAGTGAGTCTGATACCTGGCAAGTCCTCAATAAATATTGTTAATGACTACATGAAACTTTTTTAAAGGGTGTCTTTTGATGAGCAAAAGTTTTTTCTTTTAATCAAGCCTACTTTATCAATCTTTTATTTTATGGTTAGTGCATTTAAATCCCACTTAAGAAATATTTTATCACTCCAGGGGCCCTGGGTGGCTCAGTCCATTAAGCATCTGCCTTCGGCTCAGGCCATGATCTCGGAGTCCTGGGATAGAGCCCTGTGTCAGGCTCCCTGCTGCTTCCCCCACCCCCCTGCTCATGTACACATGAGAGTGAGAGAGAGAGCTTTCTCTCTCTCTCAAATAAATAAATAAAATCTTTAAAACATATTTTTTCACCCCAAATTTATGAACATGTTCTCTTTTCTTTTAGAGGCTGTATTGTTTGACCCTTCACATTGAGGTCTGCCATCCTCCTGGAATTGATTTTGGTGTATGATATGAGGCTGGAGTCAAAGTTCATTTTTTTCTGTATGTACATCTGGTTGACCTAGTGTAATTCAAATGACAGTATGACTGTGGATCTGTTTCTTGACACTATGTCACCAACCTTTTTCTACCTTGGTGCCAGTACCACAGTTTAAATTACTGTATCTTTGTAATAAGTCTTGCTATGTAGGATTTAAGTCCTTCAGCTTTGTTCTCCACCAAGATTATTATGACTTCCTGGCCCTTTGCATTGCCATATAAATTTTAGTATTGACTTGTGAATTTCCATACACACATACACCAACACACAAACTGCTGGATTTTTTATTATGATTGTGATGAATCTGTTGTAATAATCTGGGGAGAGCTTACATCTCAATAATAGTGGGCCTTCTAATCCATGAACATGGTTTATCCCTTCATTTATTTGGGTATTTCTTAATTTCCCTCAACAATATTGTATTAGTTTGCTAGATCTGCCATAGCAAAATACCATAGATGAGATGGCTTAAACGGTAGAAATTAATTTTCTCACAGTTACGGAGGCTAGAGGTCTAAGATCAAGTTGTTGGCAGGTTTGGTTTCTTCCAAAACCTCTCTCCTTGGCTTGCCAATGGTTGTCTTCCTGTTGTGTCCTCACATGGTCTTTTCTCTGTGTGTGTCTGTATCCAATTATTTTCTGATGAGGACACCATGCTTTTGGATTAAGGCCCACCCGTATGACCTCCTTTTATTTTAATTACCTATGGGGGGGGTGTAATTCACCCGTAGCAAATGTTTCATAGTTCTCTGTATAGAGGTTTTACATGTCTTTCATGAAATTTGCTCCTAGATATTTCATGTGTTTTTGAAATTACCATAAATAGTATTTTTAAAATTTCTGTGTTGTAATTGATTGTTGCTAGTATGTAGGATTATAGTTGACTTTTGTATATTGACCTTTTATCCAACAGCCTTGCTAAATTCACATACAAATTCTAGCAGGTTAGCTGTAGCTTCCTTTGGATTTTTTTATTTTTCCTTTATTTTTTTCCTCTCCAGTCTGTATACTCTCTCCCTTGCTCTTTTTTTTTCTTTATCGTGCTGTGGCAAGAACCTCCGCTAGAATGTTGGACAAGAGTGGTGATATCAGGATTCCTTGTCTTTCTTTTGAACTCAGGGAAACACAGTCCCTTTTTTACCACTAGCTATAGTATCACGCTGTAAGTTTTTATAGATACATGGTATCAAATTAAGAAAATCCTTTTCTCGTCTTTGGTTGTTGAGAGTGTTTCTCATGAACTCATTTCAAGAGTGAAAAGGCAAGCAGTCTAGATATTTGCAACACATATCCAGGAGTATAAAAAATTCCTAACAAATCACAAGAAAAGAAAGCTTAATCCATTGAAAGTGAGCAAAAACAAAGCAAAAGAACTGGGAGTAGGTAATTGGCAAAAAAGGATGTCTGAATAGCATATGTTTAACTTTGGTAGATGACCATATCAGCTTCATGCGTGATGGCCAAAAACTGGATACAACCTACTTGTCAATAGTAGAATGGATGAATTGTGGCTTTCATCCCATAGAAGGGTAGTTCTCATGCAACACCCTCAAGATTCCTCTGGATTTTTCTCGTAGACAATATATTCTCCATTGCACTGAAATGCTGCAAATGATATTGGATGGGCGAGGGGGACAAAAGGCCTCTTGGTTGTGTGTCTTGCACGGAGCAGGGAATAAAAGACTGTAGCTATGGTTACCACATGGTTTATAGCATGGGGCCCGAGGACCAAGTCACCATGGCTAAAAGTCATGAAACAAACCTTTTGAAAAAAAATGTAATGGCCCCTATTCACTTGATGTATGGAATTATGAAGAACCAAGGTTAAGCAGTGCTAAGTTCCTCTGCATTCTCGAGGTAGCGGTACTTGCTACTTAAGACGAGCTCTGTGCTGCTTGCCTCCTCCCCGAGGTTCCTGTTAGCTTTGTGAGATCAAGCGTGGAAGGAAACTCGCAGTGCGGAGAGTGGATGGGGTAGAGCTTCTGAAGTGACCTCTAAGGATAAATTATAATAAAACAGATTAAATTCCTATTAATAACTTTTCAGAGAATACCCTCCTAGAAGCCACTCTGGTATCTATACTTACTTTCCAGGGTGTAAGGATTGATGGGGGCCACGGGGCGTGTAAATGGGAAATCATGGTCATGTTAGTGGAATTAGAACCTACCTTTGGTGTCGGGGTGTGGAGGGTCCCTTGTTTAGCTCCCATCCTCCCTGGGGCATCAGAGTTCCCAAGAGGTACGTGTGTAGACCTGTAAGTTCTATCCTTCTGGATAGGAATTCCACCAGGGCTTTGTAGGCAAGAACAGCTGCTCTGAATAGACTGCTTTGTCTCTACAAGCTGGAAGAAGGACCGGACTGAGGGGAGTGAAGTCCAGAGAAGGGGCCCCAAGAGTGTCTTTATCCTGAAGCCACACAGCTGGGTGCTGGCAGGATCCAGGCTAGAGGCCATGATTCCCCCCAATCCAGATCAGGATCTTTCTAGAAACTACCTGCTGCCTTGAATTCGCTACTGGCTGGCTTCAGTGTGGGGAATTTTTATCCTGCTGCCAACCCCGAGGTGTGTTCCCAATCTGGGGTCAGTGTCCAGGTTTGTGACGCCCCTGTGAGGGAGGACTAGAGTACGGGGCAGCCAGCTGCGTGTGGACACCGCCAACGTGCCAGGCACCATACTAGGCTCCCAGCATCTAGCACAGCATGTACTGTTTTGTTTGTGCTGCACCCAAGTACTCTAATGGAAGCTTCCCCATCTTCATTGTCATGGGAAGGAGCTAAGTCACATGTCCAGCATCGGTCAGCGGAAAAGTGGCTCAAATTCTGCGTCTGACTACAGAGCCCATTCTCTTCGCTTCACCTGTGAATGAGACTCTTCAGGACAAACTGAGCCCTGACATTTCCGTGAGGTTTGGAAAAAGCCGTTAGGACTAGGCTGGACTGGGACATCCGCCCATGTGGGAGGAACAGGGCTGTCCCATTAGGACTCTTGTGTCCTGTGGCTGCCAGACCCTGGGGTTAGGGTGGTGTGTGGCAGGAGGGTAACTAAGGGATCCTGCCTGCAGGGCTGAGGGGGCCTGGGTGCTTCTCCTCCCTTGGTTCCAGGAGCCATGACCTCACCTGGTACCACAGCTGTGGTGAGCGGTGGTGTGAGATCACAGCACCAACCAGGCCTGGGAGCGACCCCCAGATGCTGGACCCTGGAGGCCGGGTGGGTGGAGGACAGGTGTCTGTAATTGCCAGTGGCCAGCGTTGGGGGGCTCCTGAGCGCAGCTTGCCGAGGCGATGCTGGTTAAGTCTCCCTCTCTCTCAATCTCTCTCTCTCTCTCTCTCTCTCCTCGAGGCCCACGTTGGGCCTCTGAGGAGGAGGGCTTGGCCTTGCGAGGAGATAGCCTGGGCTCTGCAGACGGCCTGTGTTCTCAGAAAGGGGCAGGGCCCACCGTGCCGCATCCTCCCACCCTGCCCTCCCCTCCGCCCCCCTCCACCTTATATAATGGCACATTATACAACAGCGCAAAGCAGGTGGTATTTTTAAAGACAGCAAGTGAGCATTTTTTTGGCCTAAATTTGGGAATGAAACAGATGGATTTTTAAGACTCTGGGCTTTTCCTATGAATAGTAACCGTTGTTCTCTGCTTTTAAACACCCGTTTCAAGACCACCTCCAGCAACCAATCAGCACTCTATTTAATTATAACCAAATTCTTAGCTCTGTATGCTGCTGCTCGGACAAGTGGGGGGCCCTGGATCAATTTCTGGAGCCAGGCAGACTTGCCAACAACAATTTTCCTTTTCCCAGAGGGCCTCAGAGGCCTGGAGCAGGTTCCAAGTCCTTCCTCTCGGGCCTGCTCAGCGTGGGCTCCCTGACAGCGAGTTTGAAAAGGGTTATAGAGAGGCAGATAAATGCCCGGCTTGTTGCAGCCCGGCCTGACAGCGCCGACCCCCGCGCCAGTGAGCTCATGCCCGCCCCATTACGGTCGGTGCCAGATTTTTTCCATTAACAGGTAATTGAGTAGAAACTAAAATAAGCGAAGTTTGTTTCATCCCTTGGATTTTCTTGCTGGGGTTTGAAAGAAAAACAATTTAGCTTGGTTAGTGGAGGAGTGTCCTTGAAAACGTATTTATGTTTTCCAAGTGATTTGTCACTTGGTAGGTGTAATTAGCTCGTTCCCCGGGCCTCTCCCTCCTTGTTTTTATTCTGGAAGGGCCACGGTATTCGGAGAATAGGAGCTGGTTTCCTGGGCCCCTGGCCGGCGGACGCCCGGTTTTCAGAGCAGACGCGTGAGTACGTTCTGGTTCATGGTAGAGCGCTGATCTTTCCCTCTCTCGCTCTGTCTTTCTCCCGGGCACACACACACACACGCACACGCACATGCACACACATGCACACGCGCTCAGAAAAACCACCCGCAGAAGCCTGCTGCTTACACAGCCTCAGCGTGCAGCCCCCAAAGCCCTGTTGGCAGGGGTGCGGTGGGGGGGGCCACCCTCGGCTGTGCGCTCACCTCCCCCAGAGCTCCAGGTAGACGGCGCCCCTGGCTGGGGGCAGGGAGCCAAATTTGTTTGTTTGTTTGTCTTCGACACTCCTTTGTGCGTGCCCGGCCCAGCTTCTCATTCCACAAGGGACTGCTCCAGGAACAGTTGTCCGATGAGGCCCGAGGCCTTCCTGCCTCCATCTTCCGGGCTCCTGTCTCAAACTGGTCTGTTGGCAATTTCTTGAAGATTCCCTATCACCTCCTAGCCTGAAGGTGTTAGTTTGGAGGGTGGGGGAGGGAGAGGAGAAGGCGCGCGGGCTCCATGCTTCCCGAATATTCCTTTCACTTGGAGCATCAGAGAATCAGGGCCCAGTGTCGGTCGTGGTCCCCACTGAGATTCCGGTAAGCGCTAGCGGCCGTCACCCCAAAGCCCAGGTGTGGGCTTGAATATGGACAAGCCCGTGCCTGCATTGTCCGCCGTTTCGGGAGCCCCCCGTGATCCCCATGATAAGAAGCACTCCAGCAGGCACGCAGGGCCAGTGAATCGATACAATGAAAGCAAACATTTTCCAGAATCCTTCACCCCTTCCCACACCTGATAGAGAAGTCTTTCCTAAAAGAAAGAAGTCTCCAGAAATGTGTCATTTGAGGATGAACAAGTGTAGCCCCTGTGCCGGCTTTCATTTGGTATTCAAGCCCAGGTGATAAGAACCATAGCTTACAGGTTTACATCCGGTTTGCGCCAGGGCGGGGCGCCCTTCTAAGTGGGGTGGTGTGGACTCGGTTGCTGCCGCCAGCCCTGAGCGAACATTCCAGGGGAGGGTGTGGAGACAATGAGCCAGTAAACAAAAGGGCTGCCTGAGATTGGGTAAAGGCTGCAGGGAACCAAACCCAGGCCCAGGCCGGGAGGGTCACGGAAGGCCTCTCCAGGAGGTGAGGTTGGAAAGGAAGCCGGAATTCTGCGTCTGTCTCCAGTGTAGGGCTGGAAACCGGCTCACGTCACCGTGCGGGAGGCCTCCCAAAGCTCTGGAGGCAAGTCCATTCCGCAGAGGAGCACGCCGAGGCCGGGAGTGACCCGAGCGTGGGGGCCGGGAGAGTGGGGGGAACCGGAACCCGAGCCAGGCCTCTCACATCCCCAAGCCTGTGCTCTTCCTTTTTATAAAAATAGCTCCACCGAAATATCATGTAAGTGCCCGGGAACTCACTCGTTTTAAGCGTACGATTCAGTGACTTTGAGGAAATTTACAGAGTTGTGCAACCATGACCACAATTCAATTTCAGAACATTTTCATCACCCCACAAAGGTCCCTCTTTTCCCTGTGCAGTCACTCCCTGTTCCCACGCCCAGCCCCAGGCAACCACTCATCGACTCTCTCTCTCTAGATTCACCTTTCTTCACATGTCACAGCCATGGAACCCTACGTTGGCCAGTCTTGTGTGTCCGACCTCTCCCACTCGGCACAGGGGCTTCCACTTCCTTCCAGTGTCATCCACACCTTCCCCAAGGGCAAGATTTCAAGGTCGTGACACGTCTCACTAAAGACGGAATTCGATACTAAGGAAGACGATTTTATTGGGGAGAGTCGAACTTTGGAGATGGGTTGAACAAACTATTGTTGATCCGAATTTTTTTTTTTGCCCCCAAGAACCAGGTTTCTCCCCCTCGGGGTTCTGCCATCCCGCGGAGAACGTGAGCCTTAGCGTTACTGTTTCTGAGGCCCGGCCTGTCGCAGTGTGTCTCCCAAGTTCAGTCCTCTTGAGCATTGCGCGCTGTTCCTTCCACGGCAGTTTCTCCTCCATTCACCACTTAACGGGCTTTGGGGCTGTTTCCACTTTCTGGCCAGCGGAGTTTTCTCCCTGAGTGCCACACCGCTCCACTCAGCCTGCTCCCCCTAGAGGAAGAGCCGGTGCCTCTCAGCCCTGCTGAGAGAGCATGAAATCATGCCCAGTGCCTCAGTTCCCCCATCTGCAGACCGTGGGTCATGACCCCCAGGCCGTGGGGCTGCCGTGCAAGGATCTGCAATAATACTGCCCCCGTCCAGCGACGGCAACAGCTGGGTCAGTGTGTGTCAGCAGCCCTCCCCACCCCCCCTTCCTCCCGCAGGGAAAGGTGCCCCCTTTGAAATCTTGCCCATGGCCTTCCTCCCAGCTCCAGCTTTCAATCTGTGTCTTCCTGGATTATGTAATGTCTGACATGATTATTTTCTCCTTATTCTCTGGTGTTATTCAGGTCAAACCCAGCATTGTTCCTTAACAGGAATCTCAAGTATTTCTCTCTTCTTGGCACTTGTCTTCTGGTCTCAGTGGTTGACACATTTCCAGGGACCAATTGATATCATCTGCTGCTTAGAAACTAGGCCTCCTGGGGGAATGGGGCCGGGCGGGGCGGTTGCATGTCGCTCTTGCAGCAAAATGAGCACTGGACTGTGAGTCCAGAGACCAGGCATTGTACCCAGCTGGGCTGAGTGGCCTGGGCCGAACCCCAGAGGCATTTGAATTAAGTTTTCCTTGTGCAAAAGGCATCCTCCTTACACGTGCTGACCTTGCACAATCACAAAGAGCAAATGAGAAATGGACTTTAAAGTGTCTTGTCGACGGTGAGGCCCTTAGGAAATGGTAGGTGTGCTGTATCCCCCTGTTGTGTGGCGGCCTGCCTGGTGATGCTCCCTGTTAAGGCGGTCGTGGGGGGAGTAGGTGTGACCACAGAGCGCCGGACAGCTCCCGCTGTGCAGGGTCTCAGGCTCATGCCTCTTCCCCTTAAGATCCGAAAGAATTTGGGGCGCCTGGGTGGTGGAGTTGGTTAAGTGTCCGATGCTTGATTTCAGCTCAGGTCATGATCTCGGGGTCCTGAGATTGAGCCCCACGTGAGGCTATGTGCTCAGCATGGAGTCTGCTTGGGATTCTCTTTCCTTTCGCGCCTCCCACTCCTGTTCCCGTGCTCGCTCGCTCTCTCTCTCTCTCAAATAAATACATAAATTGTTAAGAAAAGATCTGAAAGAATTTGATGCGGGTACCTGGCCCAGTGTCTCAGGGGAAGAGGGACACTCTGGAAGTGGACTGAGTGCGCCTTATCTGAGAGAGTATAAACTCCTAGGCCTTTGTAAACTCCTAGGCAATGAGGGCCGAGGGAATGCCCAGTAAAGGCAGATGGGTAACAGCCATGTCCCCTGCACACTTAAATTTTTACCTACTTCTGGCCTCCTTGGTCCCATCCCTCACCCCACTTCCCTGCCGTTTTCCTGTTTTCCACCGACCATACCTGGGTAGTAGGGGCAGGTGGGTGGGACCGTTGGGTCAGAAAGGACCGTTTCCTGGGAGCTACAGAGCATCGTCGTGATTAGGAAGAACTCTGATGCCAGCTAGCCTGGATCTGGGCCCTAGCTGGTGGCTTCCTGGCAGGGCAGGGTGGCCAAGTGAAGGAACCTCCCTAAGCCTTGGTTTTCTTGGCTGCAAAATGGGGCTAAGACATTGCCTACTTCTGGGAGGCTCAGATGAGATTGAAGTGCATTGGGCCAGTGTTTGACACTTGGGGGGGTCTATTCCACGAACATTAGCTATTATTATTGCTGTCTGGGGCAGGAGAGAGAAAGACCTGGCCAAGTGCAGCCTTCTAGGAGGGAGAAGCAGTTGCCTGTGTGCTATATTTTTGGAAGGCCATCAGACTCAAATTTGCAGGGCACTCCCAACACCTGACATCCCCCATGAGAATCTTTTATTATGGCCTCTCAGACTCCTATTCAGATGCAGACACCCCACAGGAGGGCTGTGTGAGTCCCAAAGGGAGGTGATGTTCCAGAGCCAGGAACTTGTGCCTCCTGGTCCCCATGCCTGAGCAAGCAGGAGGGTCAACTTTTTGGTCTTGAATTATCCTGATTGAAGGCAGACATTAGATCAGATTGTTCATATTGTCTTAGAGTTGGAAGTGGTTTTTTTCCTAACACAATATTTTCTTCTAGAAAGAAAGAGGGAAAAAGGATGAGGGAATATGTGCATGAATATGGGGTCAGGAAACTCAGAAGCTCTCATACTTTTATACTGTTTGTCTTCAAAGCAAGTTGCCATCCCATCTCTTCCCCCTTGTTTGAGAGGGAAAGTGGCCAAGGGGTTAGTCCAGACCATTCCCCAGGAAAGCCCTGACTTGTAGCATTTTCCAATTGCTGTGGTGTAAATATTCTATAGCCAGTTTCTACCTGTGGATGTGACCCCATTGTATGGAGAGTTGGGGAGAGAAGCTCGTCAGCTGCCATTAGTACAGTATTTCTAACATATAGTATAATAGACGATATGTGACCTCAAAAGCCTAAACGATAGTAAAATAAGTGATGAGTTTGGGACGTTTACCACCGCTGCTGTTAATATAATTTATTTGTTGTAAGTTTACATAGTTTTTAAAAACCAGCCGGAGGCACACAGAAGGGTGACCATGTGAGGAGCACAGGCTGAGAAGCCTCAGTAGTAACTAACCCTGCTGGTATCTTGATCTTGGATTTCCAGCCTCCAGAACTGCAAGAAAATAAATTCACGTTGTTCAAGTGGGGAAAAAAAACCCCCAAACTGGCTTGCAAAATGACTGGAAATTTAACAGTCAGCTCTCACAAACCAGTATGAGCTGGGTTCAGTGTACTACTACCTTCAAATCATGGGCCAGTAGGAGTCCACGGAAGTTCCTCAAACCAGCTCAAAGCCGTCCCCTTGCTCATCTCTGAAGTATCCCAGTTAGAGGACATCCACACTGCAGGCCTGGCCAAGATGGCTGCCCTTATTGCCCGCCCTTTGAGTCCCGAGTGTGAATGAAAGTAGCCAGCCTACACATGCATCTTTGCTGGGCATCACCTCCTCCGAGGAAGTTGGGCTTGTCCCACCTGAGTCTGGACTGCTTCAGAAAGAAGATTCAAAGATACTCGATTTTCAGCCTGTTCACTACTTGCAAAAATTCTAGCCACTCTCACAAAGGGAGGTTCCTGTGAAAGGAAAAGTAGTTAGAGGTCCAAAGAAATCAGAGTGGGGAATTCCACTTCCCTTCAAGGATATTGAAGAGAAGTTCCAGAGGCCAAATCTATTCTCTTGACTTCCTGTCAGGGAAGCAGGGCATTGTGGGTAGCCTCCTCCCAGAATAAGAAGCGAGGTCAGGGCCGAGGCCCCATGCGGGCTTGCCGCCTTCTTGCTCCCGTGCTCTGGGCTAGGCCTGGCCGTAGAGACAGCCAGCAGGGAGCCGTTCCTTTCAGCTGCCTCTCTCCCGCCTCACCCATGACTCCCTTGGGCTTCTGCTGGCTCCAGGGGAGCCCATGGAGCATTATCTTGGAAGAAAGCCATTAGGGCTGAACGAGCAGCGTCTGCTTTCTGAAGGAGCCGCTCTGCTGCCCCAATGACTGCCTGGCTCCTGGCCCTGGGCCATTGTGGAAGGACAAAGCTGACACATACAACAATCCCGCGACAGTCTCCTCTCAGCCCTTTCTTCTTTATTATTGTTATTATTACCTTTCAAACACTCCAGCTCCTTGGGCTCGTTATCTCTGGTGAGGCCTTTGGCCAAAGTGTACGGGGGCCACTTCTCCCTCCTCTGCACCCCCTCGCCCTCATAGGCCCGGCTTCACTGCCGTCTCTTTGACAAAATACATAAAACCGATACTGATCGGTTAACATACATGACATCTTTAAACTTTAATCCATTTTCCCTCTCTCAACGCGGCGGGCCGGCCTCTGTCGAGGTGCCTATCCATTGTTCCCCGTCAAAGCCTTCTTGAGTGGGTTTCCCACCGAGTCACTTTTGTGTGAGTCAAATCAAGATTATAGGTAGCGGAGAAGAAAAAGCGGAGAAGAGAAGGTTAGCCCCTCATTTTAGACTTTAAGAAAAATCTGCCAGCAGGGGCCGGTCGGAGTGGGTAATGCACATGAAAGACCAAGTCCAAGCTGGGTCGCCCGTGTCACAAGAGGAGTTTTTCAGGGAGAAGCACACAAAACACGCATTGTCGTGGTCGCACACAGAGACGTAAATTTAGGAACATGCTCGCCCTTCGCCGGAACATAGTTAGCTCTGATAATGAGGAACAATGAGCCGAACGAAACCGCCCGGACTGAGCAGCGCGAGCGCTGACACTTGTTCCTGCTCCCACAAAAGTGGCTTCTCCCGCTCCTCTCATCTCCCTCCCGGCACCCAACGACCCTCGGCCGCTCCCGGCTGTCCTCCCGCACCCGCGCCCGCTGCCGGGCTGGGAAGGGCAGGTGTCCGACAGGACGACAGCTGGCCTCCGTGGCTTCGCTGGCTCTTCCAGATTGGACGACAACCCCTTTGGGCGTCTGAAGTGCCCTTGGGGAGAGCGCCGCTGGGGGCGCTGCGCTTACAGAAGGGGCAGGGTGCGTGGCCACCAATTCTTAGTCTCCGGGTGGCAGTGGCAGGTTGGGCTGGGGGTGCCTGGGTTCAGGGCTGGCTGTCCTCCTTTCCGTTGTGGGATCCTGGGCCATGACTTCATTTCCCAGTGTCTCAGTTTCCTCTTCTGGGAGGAGATGGAATTGCAACAGGGCGCGACGGCAGGGTGAGACGGCTCTAGATGGCACAGCACGTCGTACGTCCTCAGTGAGCCTGGCTGTTGGAAGCAGCACCGCAGAGCGAGCCGGGCCCTGACATGACACAGAGCAGCGCCCTGAGATCGTGAGGAGCTCAGGCAGAAGGTTTTATGATCTCATGTCATCTTCCCGTTTCATCCAGAAATGCTCCTCACTCACAGATAAGGAAACCGGGGCCTAGCAGGAGTGAATGACATATCCAAGGTGACACAGCAGGTAGTGACGGATGAAGGCAGGCGACCAGGTCCCCCCACTACGGGGCACGTCTCTGTACGAGTCTCACGCACGAACAGAGTTAGTGGCCAGAGGCGTAAGAGGATTTTCAGGCACAAAAACATTTTGCAGCAGGAGAGGTTGAAAGGCACATGATTTGGAGATTATCCTTCAATTAACTAAAAACAAAAAAACAGAAAAAAACAAAGCCAAGTCCCCAGAAGCTGCCATTCCCTAAATATCCCGAGGCACCTGGGTCTCTCAGTGAACAAGGCTTGGATCACAGGGTCTCTAGCACAGGGGTTAAAAAGCTGGGTTTGAATCCTGACTCTGCCACTTCCCGGCTGGTTGCCTTTGGGAAAGCAACTTGATCTTCAACCTCTTTTATTTTGCTTTTCCATTAAAAAAAAATGAAGGTTCAATTCGCGGGTAGTAATCTTCACCCTTCAGTGTACGGTTTTGCAGTTTTTATCAGCATCTGCGATGGTGGGACCACCACCACGGTCAAGAAACCACATAAAGAACATTTCCAAAACTCTCCCAAAATTCGCCCATGCCCCCTGTGCTCAATCCCTTCTACCCCTCCGCCCCCACCCCTGCGGCCACTGATCTGTTTTCTGTCCCTGTGGTTTTGTCCTTCATGAGAATGTCACATAAATGGAGCACACAGTATGTGACCGCTTGATTCCAATTTTCCTTCACTTGGCAAAATGCATTTGAGACTCATCCATGTTTTCCCTGGACGAGTCGTATGTTCCTTTTTACTGCTGAGTACTATTCCGTGGCATCGAAGAGCTAGTTTGTTTACCCATTCCTCCGTTGAGGGCCATTTGAGTTGTTTCCAGGTTTTGGTGATTGTGAATAAAGCTGCTGTAAACATTTACCTACAGGTTTCCTTTCCCTTGGGTAAACACCCAGGCGCGAGCTTGCTGGGCCGTGTGGCTAGTGCGTGTTTGACTTCAAAGGGAACTGCCAAGTTTCCCAAAGTGGCTGTGTCCGTCCCACTGGCGACGGACGAGAGTCCCTGTTGCTCTCTGCTCTGCTCCCCGTGGCTCGTGCTCGCCAGGGCTTAGTATTGTCCGTTTTTAATACGTTGGCTGTCCTGGCAGGTGTGCGGACCTTGGTTTCCCGTCTGTAGGATGCAGATTATCGCTGTGCCTCCACGGTGTGCATGTGAGTTGTTGTGGTCTCTGCAAAGCCCTCAGCGCAGCCCAGTGCCTGGCAGGAAGGGGGGTTGCTGAATGCAAGCTACATTATTTATCGGTCTGTCTGAACCCAACATTCGTGCGTGGGAGGGACAGTGTGAAGTGTACGTGATGCTCCTTGGGGCCCCTTCCCTGCATGAGAGCATGGGGCTGCACTGGTCCAGATCGCTGCGGGGCTCTTTGAAGAGACCACTTTGTGTCTCTTTTAAAGCCAGGCTCTGTTTTGTCTCCCTAGCTCTCTGCAAAGGGGCCGAGCACCAGCTGCCGGCAGCGGGCCAGGCCGGTCCCCAGGCGCTCTGAGGCCAGGCTTCGGTGAGCCGGCCGTCTGGGCAACCCTCCTGCCACCGCCTGAGGCCTGGGGGTTTTTCTTGGCCTGCTCCCACCCCTGCTGCCGGCCATTCCTTGCCTGCTTGCCCTGCCAGCACCGAGCTCCCGGCCCGAGGCACAGGGCACTACATGCGTGGCTCCCTATTAAATATGGATTAACAAAAAAAATAAAAATAAAAATAAGAAGCCAAACGGGTCCATGAATCAGTCTCTGGGGGATTTGGCCTTGGAGGTATCGTGGAGGGAAACAAACCGTACAAACACTCTTTTCAAAGCGTGGCTGAGCCCTTGGCCTCATCACCGTGGTCATCACGGAGGCCGGCGATGGGGACACTCGTCCCCCTGCCTGCCAGTGGCCCCGGAGAGCAGCGTTAGTGTGCCAGGTAGCCCTGATACGCAGCAGCAGCCCAAGTTCCCAGGGCTTTGGGCAATCTGGCAGCAGGCCTAGAGATGTGACACAACGGGCTTAGGTAATCCAGACAGCAGACCTAAAGAAATGTGGGGCAGACCCAGAGACTCAGGAGTTCAGCACAGGCATTGGGCAATGTGCGGCTTATAGATAATGGGCGACAGCCCCAGAGACATCGGGCAGTGGGCCTAAAAAAACCAGGCACCGAGCTCGAGAATTCGAGTGTCAGGAACGAGGCATACAGGGAACTAGTCCCAAGTGGGGTCACGTGGCATTGCTTATATGGCACTTTTGTGTGAGTGAGAAAAAGTCACCCCCTCTGGGCAAACACAGATGTAGTCCTGTGGGTGCCCTACTTTGGGGAGCAGAGCACCCCTGTGGCTGGACATTCGTGGGCAGGACACATCGTGGACAACCCACATGGCAGCCCTGGGTCCAAGGCTGTTATGTTTCCCTAACACTCCTCTGGGTTTCTTTCCAAGTGGCTTTTCGTGGCCTTCGGATGTGCCCCACCTATGAGTTAAGCTCTAAGCAGACCCTCCTGGATCGCTGGGATTGTCTTCAGAGACCACGGCTCCACTGTTTCTGGGGGATGAAAGAAAGGCCTACCAAGAAGAGAGCTTGAGCTCTGAGCCAAAGCAAAGGCCGGTCTTGGAGAGCCGTTGGTGTGGGGAGGGAGAGGTGGAGCCTGAAGTAATGTTGGCACAGGGAGGGCTGTCAGCAAGAGATTGCCGCCTCCAGCCTCCTCATTTGTCCAAGGTGGAACTGGGAAACTGGAGGCGCAAGGACCTGGCAAGGGCCACGGAGTCATTTAGTGCCAGATGCTCGAGGAGACAGGCAGGAGCTGTGCTGGGGTGTTGGTCTCATTGGGGTGGATGTGGCACCGTGGAAAACAGCCGATCCGAGGGGCAGGGATTTCCTTTCTAGGGTTCAGGAGGACGTGGGGGTGATCTAGGAAGGTGCCGAGTAGGGAGCAGCAAAGCAGAATTACAGAAGAAAGACAACGTGCACCTCCCCTCTTTGGGCTTCTGGGCCCCACGCTGCCTTGGTTTTCTGCCTCCCTCTCTTGCCATTCCTTCTTGGTCTCTTTGCTCGCTGGCTCCTCCTCTTTTGTAGACCTCCCGATGTTGGAGGACCCAGTGCTCTGTCCTGCGCTCTAGCCTCTTCTTACATGTTCTCTCTCTCCAGGTCATCTCATCCAGACTCGTAACGTGAAATGTCACCCAAAGCAGATGATCTCCAAACCTGCGTGCCCAAGTCTGCTCTCTCCCCAAAACTTCAGTCGTGTGAGGCACCTGCTGAGTGACCTTCCCTGCAGATGTCTCATAGGCATCTAAAAATGAATAGGGCCTAATAAATCCTGATCATCTGTCCTGAGCCTCCTCCAGCCTCCTGTTCCCCTCACAGTGCAGTACCCTTCCAGCCGCCGAGCTTCCTTGAGTTCCCTTTTCTTCATCCCATTTCCACATCCAGTCCATGAGCATTTTCTATCAGTTCTACCTTCTAAACATGAGCAAGTCCAAACAATTCTCCCTTCCAATCTAGGCCCATCCACTTGTCTCCTTCATTCCTATGACCCCCTTGGCTCAAGCCAACATTACCTCTTGGGCAAAAAAAACAGCCTTCTAACTGGTCACCCCCCTTCTACTCTGGTCCCCACCCCCTCCAACCATCTCCACACGGTAGTCGGGCTAACCTTTTAAAAACATAAATTATATCACATCACTACCAATTTAAAACTCTCCAATGGACCCCACTCCCCTTGGCTAAAATAGAATCTTCTGGTCATGGTGTTTGAGGTCCTATACACACTAGCTCTTCCTATTTTACCAGCCTTATCTCAAACATGCTCCCCTTTGCCCATTATGTTCCATCATATCGACCTTTCTTCTGTTCTAAGCTCCCTTTGCATGAGCTGTCCCGCTCTTGGAATACTCTTCCCACTGACACTCACCAGGCTGGCTTTTTTGTATGTGCGGTCTAGAGAGGCCTTCCTCATGTATCCAATCTGAAGGAGTGACCTGATCAAGCTCCATCACGTTAGCTTATTTTAATTTTCCACGTAACACTCACTCATCACTCTCAGATTATTTTTCTTACTGTCTTATTACCTGTCCTTTCTTTCTACAGTGCAAACGCCCTGAGAATGGAGGGCTTGTCTTTTTCCCCACTGGATGCCCAGCCCTTGGCAGAGTACCTGGTTTGTTCAAGGTGCTCAAGTCAATAACTGAAGGAAGGAAGGAGTGAAGGAACGAACACTGGATTTGTAGACTAAGAACCTGGGCCTCCTCCGTCTGCTCTGTGTCCTTGAGAAACATTTTCTTATCATTCACTCTGCATGCTTTCCAAGCCCCTGCTTTAAGAGAGGCTGATGGATAAGAAGTCCCTGCTGTGAGAACTTAGCCGAGGGACCCCTCAACCAGGCCAAAGGAAGTGATACCTAAATTGAGACCTAGAAGACAAGGAGGTATGGAAAGAGTGGTCTGGAGAGAGGGCACAGTGGGTACAAAGGTCCTGAGATGAGAGAGAGAAAGCATATTCTGTTTCAGGAATGGAGAGGAATTGTCAATGGCTAGAGCCATATAGAAGAAAGAAGGAAAGAAGGAAGTTAGAAGGATAAAGGGAAGGAACGAAGAAAGGGGAAGAAGGTAAAGCAGACAGAGAAAATTTGAACCTTCTGTTCTGGAGGCTCCTGCTTGGAAAGGAGGGAAGTCCTGATTCTGTCCTTGTCTTTGCTTGTCCCAGTCCTCAGGCCCTGGCCACTTGGAGAGTCCCCTTGTGGTTCTCCCCTGTTGCCTGATGATGGCAACAGAGAACCCTCTGGGGTGGTCTCAGACTTTTATAATCCCCCACTCACCCAGACAGCTCTTTACAATTCAATAGGCTCCCCGAACCTCACTACAACCTTCATTTACAGAAAACTGAGTCCCAGAGCCAGAGGGATTTGCTGGGAGTTACAGAACTGGAATGAGAACCAGCTTTTTGGCCCTTGGCTAGAATTCTCCATGCTGTACCACAGCCTCTTTTCTCCTGAAGTGTGTCTTCTTGGGCAGAATCTTCGCCTCCACCCAGGGAGGGACTGTGCTCTGGAGGGACCGAAAGCCTGACCTGGCACTTTCCAAGGGCCTCCTGCTGTGTTCCCTGTGCTCCAAGAGTTTTGTACAAGCCATTGGTGCCACTGATGGCCCCGGGCCAAGCTGACGGCATCTGTTCTTACTTAAAGTATTTATTTTGAGAGTCAAGTGTAGTTGAGCTGCATGTTTCTTGGCAGAACCAGCCTGACAATGGACTTGGCCTGTGGTGATGCCTGGCTTGTGAGATGATGCCCGGGCTGTTGAGGAGACCCAGAGCAGGTCCTGTTTACATTAAGATGGTCTTATCAGCCCTGGAATAGGCAGCTGCCCCATTCTTTCCCGAGTCCCTGGTGAATGGTTTTATATTCATGACATACTTGCAAGAGATGAACGGAGCCAGGGAGGGGTCCTTCCACATTTGGCTCTTTCCAAATCATCACATATCCTTGGGCAAATTTCTGTTTTGCTGGGTCTTCTGGGTCACATGGGGACAATGCTGCCTGCTTCACAGAGCACCTGGGAGTCACTGAGAGATATCTGTGAAGTGGGAGAAGTGTGAAGTACTGGTCAATCAGAGGGAGTTATGATGATTCGTCAAGTGGCATGTGGGGTGGCCTGGATATTTCTTGTCCCTTGCCTTAGTGTCCTGAAGAGACAATGACTCACTGAGAACTGGGTCAGCAAGAACACTGGCCAGCAACCACTGTCCTCAGCAATGAGAACCTTCACGTGAGCCTTTGATAACCATTTTGAAGGCCAATGTTGTTAGGGGCTGTGGTATCAGGCACTGTGTTTCACAGATGTTGTTTTGTGTCATCCACATGACCAGCCCCAGAAGTCAGGATGATCCCTCCTCAATTTCTCTGGGATAGCCAGGACCATGCTCTTTGCTTGTAGGGCAATTCCCATGATGCATCTGCATTGATCCACCAACATGGTGGCACTATTGGACTTCCCATATGGGTGAAGAAAACTGATTTTGTATTTACTTACTGGGAACAGCGATTTATTATCTAGGGTGGGGATAGTTAAAAGGGGCACTAGGTTGAAGAGGGACTTTGGGAAAGACCCATAAAGTCTACTTTGAGTGCATAAGCTGTCTCAAAGAAGAAACCTTGAGATTAAGGGTTGGAAACATGCAACACAAAGGAGGAGTTACAGAAAAGTTTGTGTAGAGGGAGGACTTAGGGCCAGGCTGCTGACTTCAAGCACCTGGAAAAGTAGAGGTGGAGGAGGGAGGGCTCAAGCTGTTCTTGAGGTTTTGGGGGACAGAAGGGCCAGAACAGAGCGGGGTTTTCCTCTGTTAGAACCTTATGGTGGTGAAGCGAGCTGCTTCCACTGGGGCTGGGCTGAGGGCACTCTCTGTAGTTTTCTTTGAAAGAGCATCCACTTTTTGGAATCCTTACGGCTGCCATTAATGTGAAAGGAAAACAGAGGAGGGGGCCTATTTGTGCCACTGTCTGAAAGGCTCCTGATTCTAGACAAAGGCTGCACTAAATAATCTTTTTAAATTGAAGTGCAGTTGACATGCAATATTGGATTCGTTTCAGGTGTACAATATAGTGATTCAGAATCTATACACATTATGAAGTGACCAACACCATAAATCTAGCTACCATCCGTCACCATACAAAGTTGTTACAATATTATTACCTCTCTTCCCTATGCTGTACATTACATCCCATGACTTATTTATGTTATAGCTGGAAACTTGTACCTTTGAATCCCCTTCCCCTCTTTCACCCTCCCCTTAGCCCCCTCCTCTCTGACAACCACTGGATAGTTCTCAGTATCTGTGAGTCTGTTTCTGTTTTGTTTTGTTTGTTCCTTTGTTTTGTTTTGTTTTGTTTTCAGATTCCACTTATAAGTGAAATCATACAGTATTTGTCTTTCTCTGTCTGACTTATTACGCTTAGCGTAATACCCTCTGGATCTATCCATGTTGTCACAAGGCAAGAATTCATTCTTTTTGATGGCTGAGTAATATTCCAGTGTGTGTGTGTGTGTGTGTGTGTGTGTGTGTGTATACACACACACCCCATATCTTCTTAATCCATTCATCCATCAGTGGACACTTAGGCTCTTTCCATACCTTGGCTATTCTACACAATGCTGCAACAAACGTAGGGGTGCATAGATCCATTTGAGTTAGTATTTATATACCCATTGAATTAGTATTTTCATTTCTTCAGATAAATACTGAGAAGTAGATTGTATGATGGCTCTATTTTTAGTTTTTTGAGGAAACTTCATACAGTTTTCCATAGTGGTTGCACCATTTTGTATTCCCACCAACAGCGCATGAGGGTGCCCTTTCTCTGCACCCTCACCAACACCTATTATTTCTTGTCTTCTTCATACTAGCCATTCTGACAAGTGTGAGATGATAGCTCACTGTGGTTTTGTTTTGCATTTCCCTAATGATTAGTGATGGTGATCACTTTTTCGTGTGTCTGCTGGCCATCTGTATGTCTTCTTTGAACAAATGTCTATTCAGGTGTGTCCATTTTTTAATTGGATTGTTTGTTTTGTTCTTCTGATATCCGGTACATAAGTTCTTTATATATTTTTGGATATTTACCCATTATATCATCTGCAGATATCTTCTCCCATGCAGTAGGTTGCCTTTTTGCTTTGTTGATGGTTTCCTTCGCTGTGCAAAAGCTTTTTAGTTTAATGTAGTCACATTTGTTTATTTTTGCCTTTGTCTTCCTTGCCTGGGGAGATAGGTCCAAAAAAGTATGCCAAGACCAATGTCAAAGAATTTACTGCCTACGTTTTCTTCTAAGTTTTGTGGTTTTAGGTCTGACAGTTAAGTCTTTAACCCATTAGTGTTTTTGTTTTTGTTTTGTATACAGTATAAGGAAGTGGTCCACTGTAGTTCTTTGGCATGTAGTTGTCTAGTTTTCCCAACACCTTTTATTGAAGAGACTTTTTCCCCATTGTAGATTCTTGCCTCCTTTGTTGAGGATTAATTGACCATATAAGTGTGAGATTATTTTTTGATTCTGTAGTCTATTTGGTTGATCTATGTGTCTGTTTTTGTACCGGTACCATACTGTTTGGATTATTTTAGCTTTGTAGTATAGTTTGAAATCAGGGAGTGGGACACCTCTGGCTTTGTTCTTCTTTCTCAGTATTGCTTTGTCTCTTGGGGGTCTTTTATGGTTCCATATAAACCTAAGATTGTTTATTCTAATTCTGTGAAAAATGCCATTAGTTTGATAGTGATTGCATTGAATCTCTAGATTGCTTTGGGTAGGATGAACATTTTTTTTAAAGTTTGTTTATTTTTCCTTAGTAACCCAACATGGGGCTCAAACCCACAATCCTGAGATCAAGAGTTTCATGCTCTTCCAACTGAGCCAACTAGGTGCCCTGGGTAGTATGAACATTTTAATAAAATTAATTGTTTCAGTTCATTGCATGGAAATCTTTCTGTTTATTTGTGTCATCTTCTTTCATCACTCTCTTATAGTTTTCAGAGTGTAAGTCTTTCACTCCTTGGTTAAATTTATTCCTGGGTGTTTTATTCTTTTTGATGCAAATGTAAATGGGATTGTTTTCTTCATTTCTCTTTCTGATAGTTCATTATTAGTGTATAGAAATGCAACAGATATATGTATATTAATTTTGTATCTTGAAATCTTACTGCATTCATTTATTAGTCCCAAATGATCTTTTAAATAAGAATACATTCGAATTACCTTTCTGCTCCCTAAAAGATGCTAAACATATTTGTTAAAACAAAGATATCTATGTAAGGGGAATAATTGAAGAATCTGCATTGGCATATTTTTTTTAAAAATTTCAAAATCAGTTTTATTGCAGCCAAAACAGTGGAATTAACTGTACATAATAAACTATTGTAAATATAAATATTTATTTTATCTATAAATGTAAATATGTAAATTTTAAGTTATGGACAATAAAGTTTGTTTTGGCAGATAGTGATAAAATTAAAATTCGTACTTTAGTAACATAACTCAACAGCAAAGGCTTAGGGGGGCAGGCTATTCACTTGAGCAGGAAAAGCAGTGTTTGACTACTAACCATCTTAAGGGCAGGGACCCAGCAACTGTCTTGTTCAGTACCTAGCACACAGCATTTCAGTGCATAACACCGTGCCTGGCATAGTAGATGCCCAAAACATAATTGAAGAATGAATAAAGTTATATTGTTGTGTGCACATTCTATGGATATGTGTCTACTTTAAAAGCATAATTGGAAAGAGCCGTTTTGAGGGATGATTAGCAATAAATGAGAGTGGTTGATTCCAGGCACTCTTACCAACTAGGTGTTCTTTGAGTTTTAAAAACTGCACTAATTTTTCAGATACTAGAATGTATCTTGCTTTTAAATCTTTAAATTTTTATAAATAAATTTCTTTTTTCTAGGGAACTTAAATTTTTCTTTTTATAACTTCTACCCATTGGTCTAATTCCACACAGAATAAATTCCATATTTCAAAAGAACTATCATGTACTTAAAAAAAAATCATGTTCTTTAGAACTAATGTTCTCTTTTCCTGGCTAAACATTCTCATTATTTAAATGTTGATATTCAGCTATTATGATATTCCAGATCTTTCAGCATCCTGATTATCATCTTCCGGATTTGATTCAGTTTGTGCATGGCCTTCTTCGATTGGGGTTGGTAGTCAGCATTCAGTGTCAAACTGTGTTGACATACATGGCCTCGAGGTGAGAGTAGGACAATTGCCTTTGTCTTAGATCTCTATTTTTTAGCCTGAAAGTGTCTTGATTTTATTTTGGGGAACTTATTCATTTAAAAATTAAACATGAATGTTTTATCTTATAAAGCACTCAATTAAAGAATATATAACAATGTATCAAACTTCTCATTACCTTCCCCTCATTCTCAATCCTGTTCTTCTCCTAGAGGCCATTTTTCTTCATTTGTATGTATGAACATATATCTTTGCTTTTGTTTCACTTAACATATTTTTTATATAATCAGGTCATTTTGCTGTCTGTTTTTCATTTAACAATATTCCTTGGAATTTTTTTTGTGTATACATATATTTTTAAATGGCTGCATGGTATTCCTCATTGTGGACGTGCCATAATTTATTCATTGACTTCCCATATATTGACATTTGGGTTGTTACCATTTTGTAGTATTTACTATTGCAAACCATGCAATGATGAATACTCCTGAAAAAATGCAAATGTTTCCTTATCCTAGAGTTCCAGAACTGGCTGTTTGAGCCAAAAAATATGTGGATTTAGTGGTACTTGGGTGGCTCAGCTGGTTAAGCATCTGCCTTTGGCTCAGGTCATGATCTCAGGGTCCTGGCATCAAGCCCTGCATTGGGCTCCCTGATCAGCAGGAAGCCTGCTTCTCCCTCTGCCCCTTAGCTTACTCACGCTCTCTCTCTCAAATAAATAAATAAGATCTTTTAAAAAAAATATGTGCATTTAAACTTTTTTTATAATTATTGCCAAATCACCTTTCAGAAAGACACCAATAACCTATGAAAGTGTCCATTTAATTGTATTCTCATTGGCACAGATATGATCAATATATAATTTTTATTAAACTGGCCAAAATTTATACATTAATAATTTAGTAATAGTAAAATCGAATAGCTTTTTAAAAATATGTTTTGTTTCACCATTTATATATCTGTTGTGAATTTTGTGTTAGTATTGAGGCATTTCTAATGACATTTCTCTTTTTCTTAAATTATTTTAAAAATCACATTCTTAACATCTTCCAAATCCCCCCCCCCCCCCGCCACTTTCTCTACTCAGGTATATCCTTCCTGAATCCTCTGTGAGCCTGCTAACTATAAACTTGTAGCTCTGTAAGATTGAAGCATAACTATTATCCTGGGATTTCTGTCTATTGCCATTTTTGGTTGGTTTCACTCTTTCCTGGATTCTATATTTTCCCCTTTCTTGGCTTTTTCTCTTGCTTTATTAGTGTACAACCTCAAGTAACTTCAAAGAAGTAATGTAAGAGGTGAAAATTCCAAGTCCTTGTCTGTTTGAAAATGTCTTTAGTCTACCACACACCCTTTAATGACAGTTTGGCTGGGTATAAAATTATATGACTAAAATAATTTCAAAGGCATCACATCCTGGTATCTCATATTCTGATGAGAAATATGATGCCAATCAGGGTGCTGGACCTTTAAATCCCTTGGAAGTTGCTTCAGCCAAAGGGGAGCTTGCAACAATGAGGAGAGGTCCAGCAACAATTGATGTCCAATTTTTGCACCTCAGAGATCAAAAGCAGCAATCAACAAAAATCAGAGCACAGATCTTACACTCTGAAAACAGGGTCCTTTTTACCCACCCTGGCTTCTGCAAACGGTATGCAAGCTGCTGTAGGAACATGTGCACAGCTCCCTACCACCTGGGTGGGGATAGGGAATGGGCAGCTGCTGCTGTGCTAAGAGCTGACATCGGCTGAAATTAACCAATTTTACTATGGAAGCCTTCACTAGACTCCAGAGTTCCAAAACAGTTACATCAGATAGGTTCCGCCACTGTGATTGTCGTCTAGTGGAGAGATTCTTGGTGCTTCTTACTCTGTCACCTTCCCAGAATCCTCTGCATAGCTATTCCTTCTTAGATTTCAATTACATGGTATTTGAAATTCTCCCACAGATCACCGTAGTTCTGTTCATTTAAAAAAGTTATCATTCTGTTGTTTTGATATTTTGATTGGCTCATTTCTTTCCTGTATCTTCAAGTTCACTTACTAAAACAATCCAAATATCCAATCTGCTGTTAAATCTATTTAAGAAATTTTAGATTTTTTTTTAGTTATAGAATTTTGATTCTTTTTTTAGTAGTTTTTATTTCTCTGTTGAGATTTCTTCCTTTTCTTTATTCACATTCATTTGAGCATAGTCGCAATAGCTGCTTTAATATCCTTGTCTGCTCATTTCTACCTCTTGTTCATCTTGCAAGAAGTCTCTGATGATTGCCTTTTCTTTTGGGGATGAGTATTTTCCTATTTCTTCACGTGTCTAGTAATTTTAGATTGTGTCCTGGACATTTTGAATGATATGTTTTGAACAATTTAAAGGATTCCGTTACACTGTTCTGAAGAGTATAGATATTTTTGCTTTAGCAGTCATTTAACTCAATCAGACTCAAACTTCAAACTTGAAGTCTTCTATAGCTGTTGGCTTAGCTGAACTGCCTGAAGTCTGCCTCACATGAGCATAATTCAGGAGTTAGCACAATTTCTTTCTCTTTTTAAAGATTTTATTTATTTGAGATACAGAGTGAGTCGGAAAGAGCTTGAGTGGGGGTCAGAGGGAGAGGGAGAAGCAGACTCCCTGCTGAGCAAGGAGCCCAATGTGGGACTTGATCCCAGGGTTCTGACCTTAGCCAAAAGCAGACGCATCACTGACTGAGCAACCCAGGCGCCCAAGCACAATTTATTTCTAAAACCGAGGTTCCCGCCTTCTGATTCTCTCCTTTCTAAGACTTTTTCTCTCACTCTTTAGCTTCTGTGAGTAATCACAAATTCTGTCTCATGGACCCTCAGGCCAGTGAGACTGTGGGTTTCTATTTAACTTTTAGTTGGCCTGCCAGGCACCATCTGTCCTTAGGTGAAGAGTTATAAAAATGACAAATTCACTCATTGCTGTTCCCTTCTTCCAAGTATTGACTCTCTCCCAGTTTCTGCCTGGTTTTGGTTACTCTTAATGTCCTTTAATATATATATTTTATATATTTTGTCCAAAGTTTGTAATTGGTACCTGAAGGAGGTTTGTACGAATAGGAGTTACTCTACCATTACTAGAGGTTTTCCCCATACACTTTCAACACATATTTTATCTTTTACTTTTCTGTTAATGTCTAGAGCACACACACACCCCCCCCACACACAAACTCTAAATCTTAGCTTGCTTTTACTTTCCCTCCTCCCCATCTTCTCATGTTCTCATGTTGACATCATTTGAGATTTTCCAAATAGTAATATTTATACATTTCTTTGTGCATCAAAATTATTTGCATTTAACTATACATTAAGTAAACTGTGTCTTGAATTCCTCATCTACTCCTTTCCTGTTTTGCTTTTTCTAAGTGATTTGTTCAGGGAATATAAGCATGGTAGATTGTGATTTTCTGAGTGTCAGAAAAATATTTAGTTTGTCCTCCCATTTGAGTGAAATTTGAATGGACATGAGATTATAGGTGAAAAATCATTTTCTCACACTTTTGAACATTATTTCTTTACTATTTTCCTAATAGCATGCTATTGAGAAGTCTGATTCCAATTTTATTGTTCTTTTGTAAATGAACGATTCTTTTCTGCCTGGAAGTCTTATGGGATTTTTTTCACTCTATCCTCAGTTTTATAAAGTTTCACATTGTATGTTTAGCTTAAAATCATCTTATTTTTCTAGGAACTTAATGGGTCCCATCAATATGAATGGTCAGCTCAGTAAAAATTTTGTTTTCTATTAAAATAAAATAATTTGTTTTCTCTGCTCTATTTCCCTCATTCTTTCCAACTACGAATCCTTTTAGATGAACTTGGGAAAAATAGAATCTAGACTCCACATCTCAACTGTTTTTGTTATATTTTAATCTTACTGTTGTTTTAAATTGTATTTGGCACAAATGCCTCCTCTCAGTTTTCTACATAATTAAATTGCTCTACAGATATTTCATGCTGTTTTGCAGCCCATCTATTAATTTTTGGGGGCCCCAATTTTAATTTCGAAGATTTTTATTTGATTGTGCTTTTTGAGATCTTAAGTATACAAATTCTAAAATCTTTTTTCTGTTGCCAGAGTAAATTGGTTGCCTTAGTTTTAGTTCTCCTGTTTGAGATGAGCACCTCTCAAATATTTGTTCATTCTCAATGGTCTTTTTCCTTTTATGTTCAAGATTCTATGTGTGTCTGCCTATTCCTTTTAAATGTGACTTGGGAGTAAGATTTGGGAGGCTGCTATGCTAATACTTTATCTTTATGGTGAAATAAAGAAGTTATACTGTACACTTAAATTATGTTTTTGACACAAAACTTAAGAGACCTTAACAGTAGACATGTGAAACACTAGTATCCAAATGGAGTCTAGAAACTGTGTCTTGAAAAATATCTGAAAATACTGACTTTTTGCCATGTTGGGAAAATAGTGCAGAAATAAGGTTTCCCGAGAGTAGGAAAGGCAAAGATCAGGATGGACTTCCAAGAAGGAAAGCTCTGTGCTTTGGCCAAGGGCCTTTCTTATTTAGGATCATCATGTACTTTAATGTGCCATTAGTATATGACACTGAATTCACCAACCCAGGAAGGTAGCAGGCTTCATAGGGCATAATTGGGCACAGCTGAGTATAACTAGTGGGGATCTGAGGACCGGACTCTCTCCCACTCTCTGCCCTAGCATCATCTGTGTCTCCCAAGACCTAAGAAACAATGGAAATGAAATTAATGCTATAGCCAGACATTGCAAATTGTGGTCCTGCCTGAACTGCATTATTTCTCTTGGCCCAGTTTCCCAGGGCACACCGCTGGGCCTAATTTCTGTGCTCACATATTCTGCTGGGACCGCAGACCCTTAAGAGTACGAAAAAAACATAGGCAGTGTTAGGAGCGTGAAAAGCCATTCAGCACATTGATGCTTCTCTCTTGTAATACGGTCTTTCCCCCAGGATAGCATCTAATTGCTACTTGAACAAACCCACTGTCTTTACCTCAACAGCCTTGCCCAGTAGGCCATTGCAAACATTTATTATTCTTTGAGTGACAAAGCTCTTCCCATCTATCTCTTCTGAATTTGTTTTTTTTGAACTTCCACTTCTGCCCCCACTCCTGTCATCGAGGCAGTATCAAAAGTAGCAACATGCATTGATATTATCCACTCTGCTAAAGATCTTGTGTACTTCAGTGATACCCCCTTCCATGTCTTTTTTGAAGTTGGAGAGGTGGAGGATTTTTTTTTAACCTTTCAGTAACTTGTACAATTTTCTCAGGAAATCAGCATGAGAGAAAATATTTGCTAACATCTGACTTCCCTTCAACCAAATCCACCTGCTCTGGAAAAACTGCCAAAGAAACACATTTCCAGAAGGTTCTTTTTGGAGACAAAATGGTTGTCTTATTTCCTTGACTATTTCTTGATGTGCTCAGAGGAAAGGAAGGAGAATGTCAAGTGTTTATTTTGATGATTCAACGAAGGCACTGAGGCAAGAGCAAGGGAGCCTTGGAAAATAATGTTTCTACCCGATAGGGATAGTTATGATTTACATGGAGTGGCCCTGATAGGCCAGGCCTGCACTACAGTATCTCATAACCTAGCAACCCCACAAAGTAGGTCTTATTATCATTATTTTCCTTTTATATGTGAGGAATCTGAGGCCACATAAATACATAGAGGTAATAATAATAATGATGATGATGATGATAAGTTCCATTTATTGAGCATTTGCAACATGCCTGGCATCTGCCTCCCCCGGTTCACATAGATCTCGCCTAGTCCTCACAACACATGGGGAAGTAGCAAATGCTGCCAGGGCTCTCTGGCTCTGATACCCTATGCTTCTCATTTTTCTGTCTGATCACTTTGACAATTACTAAGTCCTTTCATGGGCCCTTTCCTCACTGCCTGATTTCCCTTGACTTGCTAAAGCCTTTCCACTATCCAGCGCACTGATAGCCTGAGCAAAACCTTTGATTTCAGAAGGCCTTGCTGTCTGTTGTCTCACTGAAGATTTTTAAAACAACCCAAACGTCAACCATGGTGGCTGCATCCCCGGCTCAGGCAGGTCACGTGATCCATGCTGGCCAGTTAGAGTCCTCCTTCTCCCTCGTCTCAGTGATTGGTTCAGGGATGGGCACGTGACCCAAAGCGGCTCAGAATCCTCTCAGGACTTCTCTGTAGAGCTAACAGGAGGATAATCCCTTTCCTTTGGGTTTTGCAAGTAGGGTGAATTTGAATGTGGGGCAGGTACCTGCCATATTCCTCGCCACATGGAGGAAGTCTGTCTGCACATTAAAACCAACACAAAGAAAAGTATCTTTTAAGCTTTAAGATCCAGCTAGCCCTAAAGGCAGTTCTACCCGTAGACTTCCTAGTAATAACAACAAATAAATCTCCCTTCTTAATTAAACTGGTTTGAGTAGCCTTTCTGTCACTTGCAACTAGTGGTGTGCTGGTCAACTGGCTGTCTAGGGAAAAGAGAACAAGAAACAAGCCTCGATTTTTAGAGTTTGCCACTTACCGTGGTATAAATGCCCCCACTGTGGCAGGTTTTAAGCTGCTAAGGTTTAACAAGCAGCTTGCCAATTTCTGAATAGCTGACGATCGGCTTTTGTGAGCAGGTACCAGCATAGCACTGTCTGCAACTAAGAAAGTCCCAACGAATTTGCTTTTGCACAGGGCTGCGGAGACGAGAGGAATGGTAGTCAGGGCACTTGACTGGGCTGCTTCTGCCCTTCTGTATCCCAGAAAGTTTGCAGACTCTACGGACAAGCCTAGACGGCGAGGGAGAAATGTTCCCTAGCACCACCTGGCAGGCTTTTAATTCAAAAAATTAAACTTCTACAATCGTATTTTTTAAAGCATAGTTTATGGCCACCTCCCTCATCAGAATCGCCTACTGACCCAGAGTCCACCCTCGGGTCCGCATTTGGAACACGCTCCCGAGTGGATGGATGCACACCACTCCCCGAGCACTGCAGTGCTCCCTCCCTGGTTTGGCGCATGCGCTGTGCGCCCAAGTAGGGCTGACTTGCCGCTCAGTCCTGCGTGTGACTTGCATGTGGCTCTTGCAAGGGCCCTGTGGTCTTTTTATAACATGGTCATCTCTGTTTTGTGTGAGGTCTAGTATTCCGAGAGGGAAAGGGCCAAGGCGGAAGGAGATGAGAGGAGAATGTGGGGGATTGTTCCTCGATTAATTAGTGTTCTTTCTCCTCTTGCCCCCGCCCTCAACCTTCTTGTGTTTTCTTTAATCTCCTTGACCCAGTTTCCAGATCTATGAAACGGGGGACAGAAAGATGATCCCATAGGGTAACGACGAGGAAACCATCGGACCCAGCCCCAGTACCCTGTAGTGTGGCTCAGTGCCCTTTGGTTTCACCGTATCTTCCTTTTTCCTTCTCTCTTGGTCACTGTCCCCTTGACTTACTGTAAGAGACCCAGAGGGCCTACAAACGGGGACAGACATCTTTTAAAATCTATTTGCAGGTTTCCAGGGGATGCACTTTCTGTGTTGATATCTGTGGATTCTGCAGTTGATTTTTAAAAAGGCGACGTCATCTTATTGACCTATTTCCTGAGGATGTTTCCTCGGGTTCCACAGATGGTGAGGAAGGGGAACGGCTGGTCCGAGAGCCCTCTGCTCTTCGCTGCAGCAGGATCCCACTTCCACCCAGGGCAGTGACTCACCCTGTATTAATTGCACCGCAATTATCCTGGGGAGCCTGAGTTTCCTCTTGATGTCTCCTGTCTGGTTTCCTTTTGACCCGCACAGCTGTCTAATAGACATGGCTTTTGCGACTTCTTAGTTAATGTGGTTCATTATTTCCAGCGCTGCCTTCTGCCTTCAGTGGCTGGAGGTTTTTTCCCACTCTGACTTGGAGACTTTCATGAGTTGTGTCTTCAATCAGGGCCTGGTGCTGCCTGCATTGTCTGTGGGAAAAATTTCATTTGCAAATCAGAAGAAGTTCACAGAGCGCGTGGCGGTGTTGCTTCGCGAAGCGGGTTTTCATCTTCCGCGCGGCTCTCCCCAGTCACCTGCGCGCGCCTCGGCTGAGCGGGGAAAAGTCCCTCTCTCCCAGACCTCTCCGAGAGCCGCGGAGACAGAGCGGGAGGCAGGAATCTGTTTGCTCCTTAGCTGTGCTAATTATCTGCAGAGGGCTGCAGCACCAGGCGGTGTCTGTCCTCCCGGCGTCTTGCCTCACGCTGGGTCATGCCACAGAGACCGAGATGTCTGGAGCCCTAGAAGCTTCTGATGTCAAATGTCTTTAGGAAATTACAGAAATCAAACTAACTCACCTAAAACTTTCTATTCCTCTCAAAACTCAGCGGAGCCCTGGATGGCTTCAGGAAGTTTCTGTGGCTCCCACTCATCCTTTATAGGCTGAGGCTGAGTCTGGGCCTGTGCATGCTTGCTCGCTGACTACTTCACGGAATCAACCAGTTTTTGTTGAAAATCGAACATCTTTAATTTTCTGCCAAGAGCAGGAGGTCATTTTGAAGGAGGGTCAAAGCCTCTAGGACCTTAAGGTTCATTTTCCATCATCTAGAACGATAGCTGGCCTGGAAGTAACAAGAAAGGGAGCCTCCTTAGGGAGTAAAAGTGTCCGTGGTGATGCGTGGACCCAGGCAGGGAGGACACCTGGTGCTGGGGTCCCCGGTGCTGGAGCCTGAGAGGAACATCCAGTAATGCCCCAGGAGGCCACCCATTTCTACACAAGAGCAAGATGGTTGAGAGGAGGCAGAAGGGAGAAGAGAGAGAGCAGAGGGCAGACAGAAGTGGAAAGAGAGTGGCAGCATCGCAGCGATCACACAGGCTGTGGGGGGATTAGAAGTCATGACGAGGGGGTGAAGAACAGACTCCCAACCAGCTGAGGCAGCAGTCAGTGAAGAAGGGAGAGACGTGGGATTGTTCTGTGGTAAGGAACACGGAAAGCCTCGCACACCTTCGCGGTCCTCGAAGCCACGGACTTCCACCACCTGAACTCTGCTCTGTGTGAGGGTTCAAGGGGAGGGGGTTTGTAGGACAGTGGTCTGAATGGTAGCCTCTAAGAATATCTGTGTGTCATACTCAAAGAGTTGAACTCTCAGCGATCCAGGAAAGTCCTGAGATCTACAACAATCCATTTCCCAACCAGGAGGAACAGTGAGAGCATTGCTTCCGAAGACACGATCCCGATCTCTAAGGAGCTGACATGAAATTGAACAGATACGCACGAATAAAAACTATATGATGGCTTATTAATGATAACGATTGAACAGCTACACATATTCATCTCTGCATTGGATGCTCTATTATGAAAATCGTGAATGATTTTCATAAAACTTCATGAGGTGGGTATTGTGTAGGCTGTGGGGGCGCAGGGGAGGAAGTGAGCGTGGATGGATTGAGCAGGATTTGAAGAGGACTCAGAGAAGGGGGCACACTTGGGGTTTGTGGTCACTCTTAAATCGTTCCTTCATACACTGATTCTCCTCAAAAGTAGGGAATGTATCCTGGTCTCCCTGAGGGATCGAGCCATTGCCTAACTGGGTAATTTCCATTGGTCCCTCTTACCTAGATCAGAGAATTGCCTTTCCCTGGTTTGGGGGAGAATGAAATGATGTGGGCTGCAAATAACTCCTGTTAGCAAGATCTTCGGAGGCCAGAAGAGAAAGTCCTTGCAGTTGAGGCTCTGGGACTCTTTAGAATCTTGGACAGAGGTCCACGTTGATGACAACTCTTGGGAAAGCCTCTTGCTAGAGATCAGTGTGAAATTACTGGCCATGTGGGTCTCAATCTATAGTATCTGACACGTCCTAGCTCAGGAACCAAGAGGTCAAAAGTTTGAGTCATGGCTACACAACTACTACTTAGGTTTTCAAGAATGAGGATGCCTTTTGTTTTTAGGGACACTCACTAGGAAACGTTGAACACACAGTCTTTGTATCCCAGCGTCAGCGCTGCCAAGTGTCTCTTGAGCGAGTTAACAAGAAGAGACCAGAGGTGAGTTGGAGTTGGCGTCCTTTCCTTTTCTGAAGAAATGAATAAATAAGGGTTTTTTGATCTACTTTTCTTCAAACTAGTTCCCTGCAGAGCTACAAAAAAAGATGTGCTGAAATGTCTAGGACGGCCGATGTGGAAGTATAGACTACCCTGTCAGTGACCCTTTGGGGTCTAGAGCCTGAGTGTGGCCGATTCAAGTAGAAAGCACTCACGGTGGCTCTGCTGAGTGTCTGGACTGAGAGAGGAGGCACATGTGACACAGAGTCCTTACTCCCAGGCAGTTTACAGCCGAAGGGGAGGGGTAAAGGAGGCACACGGTAACTCGGGCATGAAGCAGAATAGGCCATGGGCCGTGGCAGGGGCTCAAAGGCAGAAGAAGTCATATCCGGTCGATGGACGTCAGTGGTTGGGGGGATGAGGGACGCCATCAAGAAGACCTTTGAGGACAGAATAATGTTTGAGATGACACTTGAGCAACAGTGGATTTCTTTCATTTACTCTTTTATGGCTAATGTTTATTTACTGTACTTTAAGATTTAAAAACAATACATATATATGAGAAAATGTTAAAAAGTGTAAAGAAGAAAATGAATGAGCTCAGAATCTCAGCAGTCAAAAGAAAACAAAAGTACCATTTTGGTATATTCCTTCTAGACTTCTCTATGTATATAGGTCTGTATATTCAGACACACGCACACACACAGAGTTCACAAATTGGGCGTATACTGAATACATACTTTTGGGGTCTACTCACTTAACAGAATGATGAGTTTTCACATATCATTAGATGTTCTTTAACGCCATGGTTTATAGAATCATTCTATACTTGTCCCGTGATTGATTGAGCCATTTCAGTCCAATTAGACATCTAGCATGTTTCCATTTTCTCACATAGTTTTGCTGCATCTTTTTATCCATCAATCCAATAGAAAAAGTTCTGACATGCAGAGATTAGGCATGAAGGTGTGGGTGTAGTGGGTGGAGGGCATTCCGGGAAGAGCATCGGCGTGAGCAAGTGTCTGGAGGTGCAAAGCATGGAAGTGTGTGGGAAAAGCGAGATGAGGCCTTTGGCTGGAGGGTGGGTGCACTGAGGACGGCCGTGGGCCATGAGGTAGGTCTGGCAGGTTGTGGAGGGCTGTAACCGGCAGACATTAACCAAGAGGACGTGGGGAACCGCTGACAGCTTTTGAACAGGTTAAGGACAGAATTGGAAGTGTGGAAAGTGGTGTTAGGGTGGAGTGCAGGGAGGGAGAGGGGACATGGTTTAGGAACAAGGGCAGGGCAGCTCGGATGAGAAGGACAGAGTGGTTGGAGGCCGTGGCTCTGTGACTCAGAAGCTCACTGGGAATATGGCCAGTGAAGACTGAGGCCTCAATAGCCCTGTGATTTTTGAGGTTTACTAACTGGGAGGATGGAGGAAGCATAAAGAAATTGAGGCCTGGCAGGGATAGAGACTTGTCTCAATTTGTGACCTTGTGAGAGGTGAAGCGATGCCAGAACCCTTCTGCTCTGGCTTCACGTGGTGAACGTGAGCCATCCAGCGTCGGATGCTAGACTCGGTGGATCCTGGAGCCCATGCCTGAAGGCAGGTCAGCCTGAGGTGAATGTCTGTCAGCTGTGGCGTTGGCCCTCATTTGCCTGGTGGGACGTGGGCTGGGCACCGTCCATCAATTTGGTAGCACATGCAAAAAAATGAGACTTCTTATTTCGTCTCTCAAACTTAGTTCTTTGCAAGCACAGTAGAAAGAAAGGCGTGTTTGTTGTTTCAAAGGGTGGGCCGAAGAGTTGTGGTCTTTCCTCACATGGAAAGCCTCTTGGGATCTCCAGTCAGAGCTGGTCATCGATCTGGTAGCATCACATCTCAAGCCACACTGGGTTGCTGGAGCACATGGGACCGTCCTGAAGGTGTCAGTCCCTTGGTCCACTGGGCAGACATCTTGTTACGCAGGTGCACGTAGCTCCCTCTTCCCTCACGTTTAAATTGCGGTTTCTTCCCGTGATTAGTTTTGCCGTTTCAAACAGCTTTCCACAGTTTCAAGACCGGTGTATGATAACAAAAATAAAAATAAGATAAAGAAAAAGAAAAAAAAAAACCACCTCACCTGATCTCCCCAGCATTTCACTGCTGCTTTGGAAATTGAGAGCCGTGCGTGGGATATTGGCGGCTAACAACCATGGAAATAAAAATGATTTTTGATCTCAAGGCCTAATATTATTCATATTTTTTCATAGCCTCAAACAATGTCTTCAGATAATTCAGGTAAAGGCAAGCCAGAAACAAAACAACATCATAAAGGCATTATTATATACAGACACTTCCAGCTACGCTGCACGCCTCGCAGTGTCTTTGAACCCTGTGTGATGAGAGAACCGTTTCACACTCCAGGGAATACTCTTGGAGCTGTTTTTACTTCCACAGAGGGTAGCGAAACAAAATTCTTTGGCTTTCGATATGTGTTCGGCCCTGGCTCCACAGAGGTCCCTCCCTTCTTGTGTGTTTACCATCCATCACGACTCCGTTTGGGAGGCCGTGGGAAGGGCTGTGGCATCCCCAGGTGCGCTCCCCACCTGCAGACCAGGGTCCTTCACCTCGGGGCCTGGGGGGTTTGGGCCAGCCCTCTGAGTGGGTGGGGGTTATGGAGCCCAGAACGCAAAAGCCTTTCATCAAGAAGAATTTGGCAATGGAGTCCTTCCCAGCCCTTGTTCTTCCCAAAATAACACTGGCCAGCCTCATCGAATTAGATAAGGGCTGGGGAACTAGGGTGTGCTTAGAAAGGACAGAGGAAGCAGAGAGAGGGAGAAGGAAGATTCTCTTGGGGAATCTCTCCCTCCTGATTGAAACTATCTGTTCTCTGGTTTGAAAGTGCCAGTAGCGTCCCAGCCAAGGAATGTACTTGCCTTCCCCCCTGCCTGCTGTGCTTCGTGGTTCCAGTTCTTCACTGCGGTGTATGAGCTGTAAGTTTAAGTCTTCTGTTCTTAAGTGAGACTTTCCAGCTGCCGGGACCTGTGGGGCCACTGCTACCCCTCCCATCCGCAGCATCAACAACCCTGGCACTCAGTGGGTACCCTGCCAGCGTTGACATCTAGTTAAGGTTTGCCATTCCCATGACCCTTGCTCTCCATCTTGCAGAGAAAGCAAGGACTGAACCCATGGATACGAGGTATGACAATAATTCTAGGAGTTTCAACACACTCTAGTGTTGGCAGGCGTTTCTAGAAGGGCAAACTTAACAGGGCATGATTTCACTGGCCGACATGTTTTGCAAGGTCCAGCCAATGCTACCTCTGCCGAGAAGCCTTCCATCTTGTTCTGAACCAGAGCAGCGATTCTGCCCTAAGCTCCAAATGTCTGTGCCATTCAGAAGGCAGTTAGTGCATATGGTTTTGTATTCTAGATTTGCTCACTGGTCTCAGTGTCGTTAATAAACCCCACGGAGATGAGGGTAGTTTCTTCCATATTCGTTCCAACATTCTTCTTTGTGTATTGGGCACTGCTCTATCCTGTCACACGCGGTCCGTAATGGTGTGTCGAATGAATTGACCTCATCTGCCTTTGTCTCTGACAAGCCTGCTGGGGTTTTGGGAAGAGGGAAAACTCTTATTTATCTAGAAAGTGGCTACAAACCCCATGAAAGGCAAGAGAATGAATGCTGTCCTTTTCCATTTCTGCCCCATCCTTTCCTTTCGGAGTTGGCTGCCCTGCCCTCCCCGCACCCTCGAATGGGCACTCAGCGTTTCACTGGCCTTTCCTCCTGCACAACATCGCCCCCAGCCTTGGGCTCAGTGTGTGTTGAGCTAGAACAATCATTTGCTGGAATCTAATTTCAGTTCTACAGAGGTTAATTTATCCTTTTTCAGGCTATATACTCATTTAATACAAAACTACCTGGCTACTAGCCTTCTTGATGGCAATTACATCCTGCAAAAGCAAACTAGTGAGCTTCATGTATTGGTAATGGCCTTTCTTTGGATAGTTTTCCTTAGGGATCAAGTTGGATGGGGAAATTAGTCACATTAAGCTGGAAAAATAGTGAACAAAATACATATTTTATATTTTTAAAAAAATCCTTCTGCTACCAATTATGGTCTTTATTAGAAACAGGTATTTTCACATTATGGGGCTTGTCTTTTTATTAAACAGAGCAAACCCAAATGAATAGTTACTTAAGAGGATCTTTTAAATAAATACTCAAGTCCATTTTAATATCTAATAATAGTTGCTGCCTCAAGTATTCACATTTTAGCATAACCGGCAGGAAAACTGTTTGATGTTTTAATTATGTCCCTGAAAATGCTGAATGGGTTATAAAAAAGCAATTTGAAGAAAATAAAAAAAAGGGAATTTTTAAGAATTATTATTAGTGTTTTGGGAGAAAAGACCTTTTCCACGTCCCATTAAAAAACCTTTCTGCATTGTAAAAATACTGTCTGCTGATACACTAGGCCAAATAAGCAAAGGATTTGCATCTGTTATAAGTGTTCTCATTTGGGGAGAAAAATCTGGAAAATAAAAAAAGAAGACCTCAGAGGAACAGTATTCTAAGAAGGGGGAGCTATGGAAATTGATCATGCCTTGAAAGAAAGAAAAGAAGAAAATCTTTTAATTACATTTAAAATTAGCCAGAACCTTGTGCTTGTCCCAGGGAGGCTCCTGGGAGGGTTGGAGCGTTTCTGAGGAACGTGTTGCCCGGGCCATGGCTGATGTAATCACTTCAAACCCCCACCTGGAGGTCTGGACCGGGGAGCAGGCAGTGGGGACATTCTCAGGCTAGATCCCCTGGCCTCAGGTCATTCTTCTGGGCAGGACCGGGGAAGGCTGTCCCTGAGGGGAGGAAAGCAATGAGAAGGGGAGACATTTCCAAGGAACGGAACCAGATGTAGAGCTGCCGTGAATGTGAATGCGAGGAGGCTCAGCGGTGGGTGGACACGTGGAAGCAGGAGAGGGAAGGCTGGATTTGGGTTGGTTAACTCTTTCTTCTCTCTGTAGGGGGAGGCCTGGTCTGGTGCAGGTCTGGCTCTCCAATGGCCTTAAAGCCTTCTTCCCAATGGCCAGATAGGAGGCACCATGAAGAACTCAGGGAAATAATTCTCCATGAGGCAAAATGAGCCCCTTTGCTGTGTTAGCTGCCCCGTGGAGGTCTACACAGGGTTCTCCACCTGCACTGTTCCCCAGGGGTTGTTTCTTCTCCTCCTTCTCCTTCTCCTCCCCCTCCTCCTCCCTCTCCTCCTCCTTCATCCTCTTCCTCTTCTTCCTCTTCCTCCTCCCCCTTCTCCTCCAGGGGTTGTTTCTTCTTCTTCTTCTTCCTCCCTCTCCTCCCCCTCCCCCTCCTTCTTCCTCTTCCTCCTCCTCCACCTCCCCCTTCTCCTCCCTCCCCTCTAGGGGTTGTTGTTTCTCCCTCTTCTCCTTCTCCTCCTCCTCCTCCTCCTCCTCCTCCTCCTCCTCCTCCTCCTCCTCCTCCTTCTTCTTCTTCTTCTTCTTCTTTCTTTTGTCTTTCTTCTTCTCCTTCCTCTTCCTCCTCCTCCTCTCTTCCTCCCCCTTCTCCTCCCCCCCCAAGGGTTCTTCTTCTTCTTCCTCTTCCCCTTCTTCTCCTTCTTCTTCCTCCCCCCACTTCTTCTTCATAATCATCTTGTCCAAGCTGTATTCCAGACCAAATAATCAGCATTTAGGGGGTGGAAACCAGGCATCAATACTTTTTAAAAACTCCCCAGATGATGTGCAGCCAAGCTAGAGAAGCACCACCAATGTGGCTCACACCCCAGAGTCACGTGGGCAGCTCATACAACGCAGGTTCCGATCCGGCAGGTCTGGAGTGGGGCCTGCCATCCTGCCTCTCACGCTGCTGGGTGGACCACCCTTGGGGCCAGAAGACTGCAGTTTTCCACTTGCAGTTGCTCCCATGTCTGCCTTTTAGACTAAAGTCTCTCTATTGGAAGCGACTAAGATGCTGAGTGGGTCTCCTCGGAACAGGGGCCCGTAGCACAATGCCCTGTGTTCACAGTGCAGGTGGATCCTGGTTCTTTGAGACATTTTATTCCACTTGGATAGAATGTTATTCAAGCAAGTACAAAGCTGGTTTGTCCCCGGGTACCAAGACATGCCACCCTCCTTGTCCTCAAGGATCTTCATTTGGTCGATGGTGTCGTCTTTGAAGTGTTTTTGTTGTGCTGTTGTTGGGAGAAGCAGGCTGGATTTGTTTCATTTGTTTATCAACAGGGATCAACAGAGTCGCTACTATTTGCAGGCACTGAGCTGGGTGTGGGGTAACGACTGGCTGAATGAGACTCTGTCTCAGGAGTCACAGTCTAGCAGGGCTTGTCCTTTTATGTAACACAGAAGCGTGGCTGATGAGCTCCACTTACGGTTTGCTGTGTTGCTCTCACCTTTACACAAGGGTCTGGAATGCTTCTCCTCTCCATACCCCATAACACTGAGCCATTACATCGTTCACAGCCCAGAGGCTAGGGGATGGGGAGCAACCACATCAGCTGCCTATCATGTGCCTGGCACTATAGGAGTTTGAGGGAATGCCCATCTCTTGTAAGTTTTGCAGCAGCCCAGCAAGGGTGGGTGATCTTATGCCCATTTCACAGATGGAAAAGTACAGAAAGATTATTCAAACTTACTCAAAGTCATGTAGCTACTCAGTGTCAATATCTAAACACCATTATATCATTATAACATTCTTTTTTCATTAAATGAAGCTGTCTTCCTACAGAGAACAGTGGCAGATTGAAAGATGGTAAATGCTAGAAGGCATTTGAGAAGTAGCCATTATAGCAATTACCGCTGACCCTCCTCTTTGCCGATGAGGTCCCTGAAATGCGTTCTCAAAAATATTTTTGAATGAACAAACAGATGAGTGAATTGAAGAAAACCAAGAGTTAAAATTAAGAAGACATCACCCTTCCTGGACCTTCTGTCTGGTTAGCCCCCTAGATCATGAAACTTCCAAGAGCAAATGATTTATTCTATTGACATAGTAATGAGTATGATGATGCTAATTGTCACCAATAATGTGTCCAGCATCGTAGCCATCACTTAATCTATAGCACTGAATTTAATCTTTACTATAATCTTTACAGATTAAAAAAGAGTGAGGTTCAGAGAGTTTCCCTTGCTAGTGGCCCAGCTGGTAAGCGGCAGCGAAGAGATTCAAACCCAAGACTTGGATTCTGAAGCCAAGGCTCTTCCTGCTACCCCAGACTGCTCACAGTGCGGCTTCCTCAGTGGCTTCTTTACAGTGGTTTTCCCCTTGAAAGCATTCGAAAACCATAGCAGATGCTGTAGGGGCCCCTGCATACCCTCCCCTTGACCCCCAGGGAGGTCACCAGCAGACAGCCCCCAGACACTCTCATGGCTTTGTGGTCTCCTGGCCTGAGGCATACTCTGGCCTCCTGACAGTTGTAAGAGAATGAATGCCCCACAGAGATCCTCAACCAAGGAGGGATGGGAATTGGAGGAGCCGTACCCCCGCTTCCTCACCTCTTAGAAGCATGCTACCCAGTCTGTCAGGGTCTATTGTGAGACTGAGCCCCGGTCACCCACGGAAGTAGCCGCCTCATCTGCACACCTTTTATTGGTCTCATGTCCTTCTCCCTTATAGTGCTTTCTGGGCTTAGCCCTTAATTAAAGTGCTTATGCCCAGGTATTTTCCTTAGGCTCTACTCTGGGGAAAACCCAAGCTAAGAAAAGCCCCACCTTTTCAGCATCCAGAAGTTAAAAAGCCCACTGTGGCGACAGTGGCCTGAGAATCAAGAAATGATTACAATTGAAAGTCTTCTTGGATAGAAGAGAGGTCTTCCTTATTTCTCTTTGCTTCTTTAGATGGAAGCCTGGCTGGTAAACAGTTGACACCCTGGAGGTCTCCCCCTTTCAGAAGGGTGAATGGATTTCCTGGAGTCACATGGCTTCTACCGAAGTGGGGATTTCCTAGCGAGTTTTGGCAGAAGATGAGGAAAGTTTGTCTGCCTGCCTTTGCTCCTGGTGGCAACCATAGGCCGTGGATTTCAGTGCTAAGGTAGGCACGTGCCTGCTGCATGCTTGTGAGGCCTTCAAGTGGGCAGTCAGGATGCTCAGAAGGACCCCAACATGAACATGATGTCGCCACCCTCTAGACCTTGCGAGCACTTTATGCCAACTGGGTGGGGGGGTGGAGCAGCAAGCAAAACAAAGCAGAAAGAATAATTAATAAGGAGTTGGTAGATTGGGGTGGAAACACTAGCTCTACTATTATTCTTTTAGTCAATCCGTAATTACTAAGTGCCTACTAATCGCAGGCTGGAGTGACACTCAAAATATTTAGCCGCAATTATCCAAGTGCCATGCCAGACCTTTAATTACTGGATAGAGGGTGGTCTGTCCGAAAGGTCCAGGGGAGGGGATTTGGCTAGAATACCATATTGGTATTGAAACACCAGAGGAAGATGAGCCCTGTGACCTTGGGAAATCACAGGCCCTCTCAGGGCCCCAGGTCCCTCATTCATGTAAAGACAGGTGGACTGACATGGTGTCCATTATCCGATTCCCTCTTGCTGACATTCACAGGCAAGGACAGCCAACAGGCACTAAAGACTATTGTCATCTTCAAAAGGAACTCCTGAGCTGTGGTTTCTAGGTCACGGTTACCTAAAATATTAGAATATAAAAATTTTAGGTCTCCTTGTCCTGTCTCATTCCCAGAGCTAGCCATATTAGAGATAACATTCTCGAGTGATCTTTCATTTTTCTACTCCAGTGACCCCACCTTCTACGGGGGAAAGGAGTGGAATTACGTGGCCTGGGCTGAGCTGATCATGTCACCTTGTATTGTTGCTTACCTTCTCTGGTTCTCAGCGCTCTCATTTGCGAAAAGAGCGCATTGCATCTTGTGGACCCCAAGGTCTTTTCCTGTGCCTGTGACCTCTGTTTCTTTCACCTCATTAGCCTGTGACAGGGCTCGTTTGAGCTTTCTGCTGCCCTGATTAACTTCTAGGAAGGGTTGGACTCTGTTGCTGGGTGGGCTGGGAAATCTCCCAGGAGGCTTTGCTGTCAGATATGCATGAGAGGGCAGGCTGCTCTGGGCCTGGGTCAGAGACGTTTTTGTGGGAGGCTGGGCAGGGAGCTACGTGCCCCAGATTTGTGAGGGAACACCTGCTAATTCTTTGAGGATTTAAGAAAGAGAGCTCAGCTCAGGGCCGAATATGAGGGGAAGGCAGAGTCAGGTGTGGACTCCCTGAAACCCAGGCATCCTTTGTCCTCACTGGAAGGGGGTACCAGAGCCTTGGTTCCCGACCAGTGCCTCGGAAGAAGGCTGTGGGATGTGCTGTTGTATTGCCTTGGTGGGGCATTTCTCCCTCTCCCTTTTTATGTTATTTCGTCCACAAATCCATTAGCGTTGCCTTCTCTTGAGCATCCAAGATGCTACAGCCTATCACTCAAGTCATTCACATGGCATTTCAGCCTTTCTTTGGATGGCAATTGTGTCTTCAGTCAAAGACCTCTTGACAAGAGAAAATGGGACCTGGGATGGAATAATGCAGCCAAGTGCTTGTCGTACACCTGCAGAATGCGACTCTGTGGGCCATTACGCCCCAAATTGTTGTGCTGGAACAGGTCTCTTGTTTACATCTCTTTATGCCCCAGCATTTAACCTTGGGGCTCTGTAGGCGCAGCCCCCTCCCCTCATCTTACCACCGCAATTCTTTCCTTTGTGGCCTACATTTTCTGTAATTATGTTGGGGGCAGTCATCACGTTTGTGTTTACTTAGCTGTGCTGCTAGAAGGGTCGTCGGCCCCTGATTCCCTCCACTCTGGGAACTCGCTTTAGGTCATTTACCAACGCTAATCTTTCTGGTTTCTTCAGAGACTGCATCCCTAAAATGAAAGGGAGAAGGCACGTGCCTAAAAATGGAACAAACAAGAAGGTATTAAAGATGACAAGGAGTCCTGATCTTATCCCAGAATGAGTAAAAGTAACATAGACATGTTAGGAAAAACCACAGTGGCCGACATGGCGATGATGCTTTGGCGGTTTTCAGCCTGCGAGGGTAGGTTTGAAACAAAGTTTTTTATTATGGAAAATTTCAAACATACACAAAAAGGTGAGAGAACGTCGCAGGTAGGAATGTAAAATGATGCAGCTGCTTTGGAAAGCAGTTTGATAATCTCTGAAGTGGTTAAACAGATAGCTACCATATGACCCAGCAATTCCACTCCTAGGTATATGCCCGAGAGAAATGAAAATATATTCCACACAAAACCTTATATATGAGTGTTCATAGTAGCATTATTCATAATAACCCCAAAGTGGAAACAATCTAAATGCCCATCAACTGATGAATGGATAAATAAAGCATCATCTTTCCGCACGATGGACTATTATTTGGCCATAAAAAGAAATGAAGGTCTGATACGTGCTACACCATGGACCAGCCACTCCCAGAGGACCTCCTCTTGTGGGGTTCCTTTTATATAAAATGTCCAGAACAGGGGAATCTGTAGAGAGAGAAAGTAGATCGGTGGTTGTCTAGGGCGGCATAGAATTGGGAGATTATGGCTGAGGGGTGCGAGGTTTCTTTTTGGGGTGATGAATATATTGTAAGATTGTGCTGATGGATGCACAACTCTGAATATACTAAAAGTCCTTGAATTGTACACATGAAATGGGTGAATTGTATGGTGTGGAAATTATACTTCAATATAACTGAAAAAAAGAAAAGAAAAAAAAAGACAGAATAGTATGGTGAAACACAGGTGCCATGGCTCCAGCTGAGAGCCCGTGGGACCCTAGCCTGCATTTTCACCCTTCTCCTCTCATACGTTAATGTCATTTCATTGGTATTTCAGTCTGTATCTGTAAAAGATAAGGGCACTTTAAAAAAATCAGATGCCGAAGCCATTGTCACATTTAAAAATTTAACAATAATTTCTTAATATCATCAAATACCTACTGTTCAGATTTTCACTTGCCTTTTTTTTTTTTTTTTTAGTTGTGGAATCATGATTCTAATTATCTCTACATTGCAAATGGTTGAAATGTTTTTCAGTATCTTTTAATCCATAAGTGCCCCCTCTGTTTCTCTTTTTTTCTCCTCTTGAAACTTGTCCATTTAAGAAACCATGTCGTTTGTCCCACAGATTTCCTAGACTGGACCTTGCTGTTTGCATCCCCATGGTGAAGTTTAACATGTTCCTCTGTCCTCTCTGCCGCTGGCAAGTTGCTAGCTCCATCTAGGGATGTGATCAGATTCATAAGTATATTGTGTCCTTCCATCAGGAGGCACTAGATGTCCAATTCCCTCTCTCTCTCTCTTTTTAGCAGCTCTTGACACCAAGGCTTGGATCCATCAATTCATCAGGGAAGGTGGGAATTAAAAAAAACCAAACACATACAAGATTCCTTCCTCATATACTAAATGGAGTCACGCTTCTTCCCTGCACTCATTAGAAACTTGCCTTATCCTGAGACAGGGAATCCCGCTCTTTGGGAAAGGAACTCAGCAGGCTGAGAGGCGCCCGGAGCTTGCCTTTCCCCAGAGCACAGAGAAAGGGATTCAAACTGCTCTGTGCAGGAATCAAAATGTCAGAGACCTGCTTATCTCCTGCCCCCTTCTCCTCCAATGCTCGTGCCTCTGGTCCCTTTACTCTTGTGGCACATGCTTTTGTTCATGCTGTTCTCTCTCCCTGAGACGTCGCTATTGTCCACCTGCTTTGTTGCTTCACTTACTCACCCAACACTTATTGAACACCTGTTGTGCACCTGGCACCATGCCAGGGATTGAAGATAGAAAAATAAAGAAGAATCTTTCCCTACCCTTAAGAGGCTCACATTTTGTTGAGTGTAGGGGATAGACAAGTAAATGGATAATTGTGAAATTCTTATCCTTGAAGATCTAGCTCAATTATCACTTACTGTGTAAGGTCTTCTCCTTCTCTCTCACTCCTCAAACAGAACTGACTGTTCTCTTTCAGTGACCCCTCTGCCCAGGTTGCTGATCTAGTGTTTTCCACATCAAGGTAGAATCGTAGAATGAGGAGCATGGATATCTGTATTGACTGCATGATCGTAAACTCCACCAAGGAAGCTCTGTATCCTATTTATCTTTGCATCTTGTTTCTATAACTTACGTGTTTTGGAGCAAGTTACCTAATTTCTCTTCTTATGTATAACATGGAGCTAACCCCTGGGCCCACTTCCAAGGACCGTGTTGAGGATTGAAGAGATATTGCACACATAGCTTTAGCTTTCAGGCACCTTTGTTCTTATGTGTAGACTTAGCACATTGCTTGGCATCCACCAAGTATTTGCTGCATCATTGACTGATTAATGAATTGGGTGTAATCCTTATTTTTAATTAACTTACAATTTTAGGAAACAAGATGAGTGTGAAAAGAGAGTTAACAGGGCAATGTGGTATAGCAAAAGGGCTTTGGATCAAGAGATAAAGGACTCAAGATGTTAGCTTCAACATGTGTTCTCTAGAACAGTGGTTCTCAACTAGGGTGACTGTGCTCCCTCCAACCAAGGAGATGTTTGGCATCGTCTGGAGATATTTTGGTTGTCACAACTGGAGATGGTGGCTGCTGGTATCTGATGGGTGGAGGGATTTGGCTAAACATCCTGTAATGCACAGGATAATCCCTCTGTACCTCTCCTACCCCCAAACTAAGAACTGTACAGCCCAAAATGTCAATTAGTTCCGAGGTTGGGAAACCCTATTCTAGAGCTTTCCTACTTAAAGTGTGGTTCACAGACTAGTAGTCTTCATATCATCTGGGAGCTTGGTAGAAATGCAGAAACTTGGGCCGTAACCAAGACCTACTGAATTGAAATTTCCATTTTAGCCAGATCACCACTATGTGATATGTATGCTTACTAAATTTGGAGAAACAGTGTTCTTGAATGGTGCTTTTCAATCTTTAAGACTCATTAGAATCTCCCAAGGGTACTGGTGGTGGGGTTAGAAATCCCAATGCCTAGGCAATGCTCTATGATCTTAATTAAATCAGAATTTCTGGGGTAATACCCAGACATCAGTATTTTTAAAAGCTCTCCTTATTGATTCCAATATGCAGCCAAGGTTGAGAATCACTGACCTAAGAGCTAATAGTCTGATAGGGTGAAGAGACCTATCAGTAAATTGAAGCGCATGGTGATAGCTGATTTTGAAAGAATGCAGCCCAGGTGGAGGACATTAAACCATCAGTGGGGACCAGTTTGTTAGAAGCAGTGAGAGCCCAGAGCCCCCACTAAGACAGGTGTTACCTTGGGCAAGTCATTTCCCATGCCCACCATGAACCCCATGTCCAGTGTTGTCTCAGTTTCTTTGTCTATTTTTTTTAATTATATTCCATTAGCCAACATATAGTTTCTTTGTCTATTAAGAGAAGATCTGCAAACTGCCTTCTCTCTCAAACCTTCTGAGTGGCCCAGAGCATGGCTTAATGAGGGTTTGGTGCATGAATGAACAAATGAATGAATGATCTTATACTATGTGAAGCCAGTGGTGTAGACAACAGATGCTCTAGGAGTTCAGGAGCAAGGAGTCATTCATCAGTGACAGCTTCATGAAAGAAATAGGATTTTAGTGGGACTCTGGGGCAAACCCTCCAACAGAGGAAGAGAACACCTCTATTTCCTTTTGTTCCTGTTAGGGAAGGGACCCTCCTTGGGCTCAGTGCCTCCAAGGTGATGCATCAATCCCGGACAGCTACCACCTTGATTTTTAAGGAACACAGGTCCCTGTTCCAACATAGCTGTGTGTCATTAGCGGCCATTTTTAGAAATCAGCAGGTAGGGGCTCCTCTGCCTTATGGGGTTGGAGGAAAAAAGGTTGCACAACTTTCCACAGCCCCTGCCTCCTGGTGCTCTATGCGGAGCAGGGGCCCAGTTCCTCTGTAACCCCCCCGCACATTAAAGCTCTTCACTTCTTAAAACAGATGATGGCTTTAAACACCAGAATGAAGGGTTGGAAATGGACTTAACCTCATCAAACAATTCCATATCTGATCTTACCTTCCAAGCTGTGGATCCTGGCCAACATGAAAGAGTTCCCTTTGCAGGCTGACTTTCAATGTGGGTTTTATTCCTCTCTCTGAGTTTTGCCTGTCATGCCAGGTTGGGGTGCAGGGTAGGGATGTGGTTGGTGCTTGGTGGTAGATGGCCCTGTTCCTGGTATTTAGGAAGCTAGAGAGATGGAAAATGCCCTCCCCCCACCCCATGAGGCCTAGTTGGAGGATTTTTGCCAGTTTCCCTGGGAAGGCTATACTCTGGCAGTGAGCTGAGTTGAGAGAAGACATTTTCTTTCATCAGAGGCCAGCCTCCACAACTCCTTCTTATATTTGGGGAATTCTCTGCGCTATAAGTCTTGGAGGGGAGTAGAGGTGAGAAGGGACGGTGCCCACTCCTCAGACCTCTCAGCAGGTAGGTCAGGGACACATGACCTGGTTTTAGGCGACGAGACTTACCTGTCGGGAAATCCCATTGGAAACTGTAGGGTGCTGTGGCCAAGCGACGGCCACCTTATCACCTTTCCCCTTTCTTCCCCTCCTTTCTCTCTATCTCCCGAGCAGCCATGTGTGGTTTTTCCCCTCCAGCTGCCCCTGGAGCAGAGCTGGTCTGGCATTCCTTGTCTCAGGTGCCCCAAGTCCGGCACACAGCCCCAGAGACACCTAGGATGAGGCAGGTGGGACCGGGATTAGGGTGAGGCCAGCAAGGCATGGAACAGACCCAGCAGGGCCTTGCTCACTCTCTTACAAAGTTTTCCTTTTATCCTGAGAGCAATGGCAAGCCACTGGAAGGTTTTAAGTGACAGGGGTTTGTGAGTGCAATTGGGAGATTTTGTGGTCAAATACGAATTTTAAGATCATCACTGGTTTCTGTTGGAGAACAGATGCGTGGAAGCAGGAAAGCCAGGGTAGTGATTTAAGTGAGCAGTGAGCTTGTCTGGATGAGGGTGGTGGCCCCTCTTTCTCCTGGGTGCCTTTTCTCCATAGCCTGCTTCTAGACTCTTCCTTCAGACTCCCAGCTTCCCCTGCTGCCCGAGGGCATGCGTATCTTCCAGTGACCAAGGCCCTGACCCACAGGTGGGGGTGGGGGTAAGATTTGAGCCCTCAGCCAGGTGGTAGGGGGAATTTTGAGGGTGGAGGCCCACTCTGTCTTGGTAACACAGAAATACAGTAGTCTTGGAACTTTAAGCTCTTCAGCTACAAGGGGTTTTGAATGTCTTTGAGCCCGGAAGCCCGAGGGAGGCTTGGCTCTCCCATCCACGCTCGGACAAGGTGTTGTTGAATGTAAGCCGTTTGAGGACAAGAGCCTCACTGTCTCCCCAGACCACTGATCTCCTTTTGGGCAATTCACATGGATTGTCTCCTTTCTTTTGGACTCTGCCATGCTCTCCGGCTGTATAGCACCACCCTGCGTGGCTGCGCATGTGGGTCTGGGGGCGAAGTTCTTTGGGTGGGGCTGAGCCCAGGATGGCTCTCCCTCTGGGGCCCTGGGCTAGAGGGAAGCAAGCCTCAGTCCTGGGTGAGAATTAGCTGTGGTCCTGCTGCCAGGCTGAGGACGATGCCAAAGTGCTGGGCGCTGCTCTCACTCTCCAAGTGGCACCTCCCAAGGTGCTCGACCTTCTCCTCTCCCAGGAGAAAGGACCGACCAGAGTGCATTGGAAGCAGAGGGGCGCATGGCTGGAAATGACCTTGGGCTGGAGGTCCCCATAGGAAGCCATCAGCCCGTCAAATCACCTTCCTCTTTGGCTCAGGCTTTGATCTCTCCTGAAATCCAGGTCAAAGCCAGGCCTCAGGCATCTTTCCCGAAAAGCTGTGGCCGCTGCACCTTTGCCCGCATTCCCTAGGCCTCCGGACAGCGTCGGATCCTCCTGGGTCCCCACACTCCTGCAGTGTGGCGGGGAGCTGCCCGCTGGCACCTAGGCCGAGCAATTAAGAAACTGCATTTTTCTCCTCCTCGCTTCCCTAATTGTTATTTTTGTCCCTGCTTTCAAACCATCCCTGGTTTTCATTTCATCTTGCCCCAGCCTGGTGCGCCTGGCAGAAAAAGCCAGCTTGCTCAGTGGGAGGCAATTTTCCCAGCGTGTCCAGCGATAATTCCAACACGACTGCTTTGTACATATAATTATAAAACCAGGGGCCACCAAAGTGCACCTATGGAGCAGAGTCTTGACTGTTCTTGGTTCTGTTTTAATTATTAAGCCTTAAAGCAAAAACTAGGTTTCAAAGAAAACTTTCTGTACAGTCCTCAATAGAGTTAAAGGAGGAACATTTTAAGCTGATGAGCTGACACTTGTAGAAGCAAATATATTAAATAAATCATGATTCGTTTTGGGGGCAAAGTCTGACTTACATCAACTCTGGAAAAAATGGATCTTAATGAGTGACAGTTGGGTGTTTTCTGTCACTTCCTGAGGTAATGGCCGCAAGCTGACATTGCTCAGTGGGTGTCTCATACTTCTGAACAAAAGTTTTTTGGAGTGAGACAGACAAGGTAGAAATCCCAAGGTGACTGGGAGGAATGTCTAATGAGTGGAAAGACATATTTACTGGCAGTCTGTATGTAAGCTGTGACAGTTGACAGAACTTGATTGTAACAAATATAGTTGATGAAGAAAAGGCTGACAGACTGAGAGAGGGGGCCGTGGCGGGGGAGGGGGGAGTCAAAAGCCCTGCCTTGCCTGAACCCTGCTAATGGTAAGTTGGATACAAAGCTCCGAGTCATGAAAGGGATTCAGGATCTTGCACGGATGTCGAAACACAGAAATGTGTTGAGCTCGCAGGAGGTGCTTATAGGTTCAGACCCGTTGACCTTTTGCCCATAAATTGAGAAGCTGGTGTTTCCAGTGGCACCTGGGACCAGAAGATGACCCCAGCTCTAGGGACATATGTAAGTTCTGTGGGTTTGGGACCCATTCTACCCATGCCTGTGGCTGGGGCAGGTCTGGGGTCCTTCGCTGACAGACGCCTCACCTGGGCAGCTACCATGACCAAGAGCCACTGGGCTCCGGCCCCAGTGGGCACTGGTGAGGCTCACATGGGGGTGGAAGGGAGACGGAACAATGGAACCTCCTGTAACCTTCCATTCTTGTGCTCCCCTTACCTCCTTCGTTCTGGGGCTCCCCCCTACTCAATTTCTCCTCTGTGCCCCACCCCCACCCACTCCCCAGCACAAAAGGAGTGATGGGCCTGGAAAAGGCAGAGCGGACTGGCATATTGAATGGTGACGCTTTGTAACTGACTGGTCAGGGCTTCAACAATCGGCTTGCCGATGAGCTCTGCACTTCTTCCCCCAGGCAAATGTCACACTGAAACTAAACAGGATCTTTTTTCATCCTACATGCTGTTTTCTATGCCACGTATTATTTTATAGTTGAAAATAGGCTAACTCTTTAAAATGCACGGAGCTTGCTGTACTTTCATCGTGGGCTCATTTTGGAGGAGAGGCTGCCTGGGAGGGAGTGGGGGGAGCAGAGAGACTGTGTCGAGTGGCGGTGAAGGTTAGGTCAACATCTTGACCTTGACTTTTTTTGTTTTTGAAGGGATGAATAAATGAAGGTAAAAATTAGAAAATTTTAAGGATTGAGAAGAAATGGATGGAAGTGAGGAGAGCAAAGGAGACTAACAAGCCGGAATGTCATCCATCAAGATAGGAAGCTGACTTGGCATTGTCACCAGTTTCTTATTTCGATTGACCAGGGCAAGTATTTCTTAGCTGCGGGTTGAGTTTCTGTCTGCTCTGTGATTTGGAAAATGGGAGCCATTCCTGGTTAATTTCTCAGACCTGAGTAAGGTGGCAGTTCCCTGACTTTGATGTTGCCTCAATTAAATGAAAACCTCTTTCCAATGGTCTTGGTTCACACGACCCACATTCTCCAGGTTGGCTCTTGTTAATCTGATCCACCGCCTTGGAAGGAGAGCTTGGGTAAGGCAAAGCTAAGTGGAGTCCTTCCCAGGCCATGATATCTGGGCTGCCCCAGTGTCAAGAATCCTGACTTCATCGACTTCAGCTCAGTGGGTTAGTCCTTCCATTATGGACCAACGATTCCTGAAAATGTCCCCTCTATGGCGGGCTCGGTCATTTGGGGTGGTAGACGGAAGGGTATTATAACTCATCCAGAAGCTAGGCCTTCCTATCAAGAGGACAGGAGTTTTTAGAGTAAGATTTCGAGCATGGCAAGAGGTGGAGGACCAGATAGAGAGGGCCTTGTAGCTCGAGAGAGAGGAGGCATTTGGTTTGAGTTGAGGCACTTACATTCTGGGGAGAGATGGCACACAGCTGTTCCTCTCTTCTACCCCAGAGGCATAGATCTATTATTCTATATTTGTACTTTTTCTTAACTTGAGCAAGTTTCCTTTTCTTTCTGAGCTACAGCACCCTCTTCTGCAGAATAAAGTCAGTCTAGATAACTGTGGATGTCTCTTCCTGATCCAAGCCTTTTGGGTTTCATGACCCACCGGGGCAGGTTCCAGGGCCCTCTGCCAGGACATGACGTTTCAGCTGGTCACATCTTCAGGGCCAGCTAATGAGCCTAGGGCTCCGAAGCCGTGAAACCGGACTCAAAAGAATTTAGGGGTGAGCACCCAACGGTACCCACCCAAAGCCAAGCCTGCCTGGCCTTGGCTCTCCAGAGCTAACAACCCCCAGAGATGCACTTCTGATGCTGATGGCTGGTGCGCGGCAGGCCTGGGAGGCTCCTGGTGAGAAGGACCACACGGGGAGGCCTCCAGGAATGGGTGTGGCCTCACTTTCTTACGCAGAGAGTACCTTCCTACTGCCTCACTATGGGAGCAGGAGGGGCCAGGAGGGGGAGGGGCCGCACAGTTGTGTTTGGTCTTCTCTTTCCTACAAGACAGGAAAACCTTTTCTCAAGGCTCCTCTAGCTCAGGGAGTTTTCTCTTCTCCAAAAATTGTTTTCATGTGCAGACCCTACCTTGCAGATCCAGCACTAGCCCGAGTGCTGGGGTAGAGTGCGCCGGCCGGCCGGGGGAGGCGTGCCTTCCTGACTTCTAGCCTCCCCTTGGCCTATAACTAGCTGTGCTGGGAAGTCTCAGGGCCTTCGTAGGTGTCAGCTTCCTCTTCTGCACATTTATCAGCCAAACCTGCAGCTTTCTGATGGAAGTGATGGAGGGACCCTGTCGTTCACCTTCTTGACCCCTCTGCTCCCAGTCGGCCTCTCCAAGGCATCCCTCCGGGCCCCCCCAGCTTATGGGGGGACATGACATGTGACTAGCAGCTGAGGCTCTGGGGGCCCAGCCCCCCAGCCACACCTGACCCCCCCTCAGCATCTGCCTGAACTCATTTGGAGCGCAGGAGAGAGGGCGCCATCTCCAAGTCCACAGCCTCAGCAGGGGGACAGTGCTTTTCTGTGGGCTGAGGGGTCTGCTGTGGGCTGGCTGCAACGTGGTGGGATCTCTCCTTTCCTTGAAGCTTCAGCTTATTGGCCACCAGGAGGGCACCAGATTTCTCCTTTCATCCTAGATAAGCACATTCTAGCCATTCTGGCCGCATGAGGTTGTGCCCTCTACCGATGCGTGGAGATAAGACAGCACCTGCCAGGATTAGCCTTTTGCTGTCCAGGGCTTGGTCTTCCCCAGGGGACAGTGGGCAGAGAGCAGGAGCGAGAGGAGGTCTGTCCCCAGGCCCCTGGTCTTGGGAAAACCCTCCACACTGGGGAATAGTGTCCGTTGCTTTGAAAGCAGAGGCGTCGTGTTGCTGATAACACGGTGTGCCTAGGGAATGCTGGAGATTGAGGGAATTCTAGACAAAGTTGCCCCCCTTTGTACAAGCAATCTGAACCCTCTTTAGAAATGTTGCTGGCTGCAAATATGGGAGCAAGGCAGCACGGAAATGTGAGGCGGACTCTGCTCCTTCCAGGGAATGAGAGCCACTCCAGCAGGTGGGTTTAGTGGTAGCGGAGAGCTAAGCCACCCAGAACGCTCGCTACAAACTGTGCCCCGTGTCAAGCGCCTCACTTAATATGGCATCTGAGATGCATGTCTTGTTATCCCTGCGTCATAGATGAGGAAATTGAGAGGAAGGCTAAGGGTTCAAGATCACATAAGTAGTGAGGAATGGAACCAGAGCTGGAGCCTGAGGTTTTGCAGCTGCTTGGGAACCAATCTGTTACCCCTTCTGCACTATTACGTCTTTGGTGCAGCCACAGGCCCAGGGGATGGACTGTCCTGGATTCCTGTCCTGCTCGAACACTTGCTCGATGCGCCGCCTCGGACGCACCAATTCCTGTGGCGTGGAGTTGTTCCGAGGGCGTGTGAAATGCTGAGCGTCCACGTGCGGTGCACACCAGCCGTCCCATGATAACAGTGCTGGACAGGTGGGGCGCCGACCGTGCGCCGGGTGCATCTCCACTCCTCCACGGCTGTCCTTGCACCTAAAGGTCACAATCATTCTGTAAATTCCTCATTTTATCCCCTCTTCCCTGGTGAGAGAAATCAAGCGCGGAGCGGTCAGGGAATCCACCCAAGATTGCAGGGCGCACAAGTAGATACGAAGTCAGGCGTCCGGCGGCAGAGCCCACTTCCCCACCCCTGTGCTCAACTGCTTTCTCTTTGTACATCGTAGCATTAGTTCAACACATATTTACAGAATATTTCTTCTGTATAGTGTAGTGTGGGGCACTGAGGCTACAATGGTGAGCAAAAAAATCAGATGTGGTTTCTGCTGCCTTAGAGTTTATATTCCAGAGGGGGAGAGAGACTGTAATCCAATGCGTGTAAATATATGACAAACGGAGAATTGAAACTGTAGAAAGAATTTGTGGAGGAGAGGAGCATGGTGAACTATGAGCCTGTAAAGGGGGACCTGAGCCAGTTGGATGGCAGGGAGGGCTTCCTGGAGGAAGTGACAATTCAGCGGAGATACGAGGGATGGGTAGGAGGGAGGAAAGTAGCTGGTGGTGTCAGCGGCGGGGATGGGGTGTGTGGGGGCAGTCTGTGCAGAGGGAGTTGCCAGTGTGGAGCTTCCTGGCAGGAGGAAACACGGAAAGGTGTGCAGAGCATGGGGGAAGGCAGCCCTGGCTACATAATTTGCAGGGCCCCGTGCAAAATGAAAATGTGGGTCCCTTGTTCAAAAATGATTAAGAATTGCAAAGCAGTGAGAATAGGTAATCTGCTATTGTAGATGGGGCCCGATGTGGCTGCAGTTATCAAATGCCCACAAGGCCAGCCCCAGCCAGAGAGAAGGCTGGGGAGGGAGTTGGGACAGGCCCGAGAGCCCTCAAGGCCAAGTTTAGGCTTCTGTCTTTAGGGATCTGTGTCCAGAGGGTCACTGCCAGGTAGAGAAACATTTGTGGGGAGACAGCTGGGTGAGCTCCTATAAGGGGGTAAGAGGCCTGGCAATCTGGGGAGCCCTGAGGGCTCAGGCCGGTCCTCCCCCTCCCCAGGCCGGGCCTGATTTTCTCCTGTGTGGGAAAGGGAGAGTGACGCCCACCCACTTGATAATCAGAATTTGGGGGCAGAGACCCCGGCCTGGGAGCCTTTTCGTGGCCAATTTGCATGGGCCTCACACAAAGGCTCCGTGATGGAGGCTGGATCAGCGTGACTCCCTCCAATGTCCAAAGCCAAGGAGGCGGGGGCAGGTTGCGTGTGGGAGTTTCTGAAGAGCTTTTTAAAAAGGGGGACCCCAGAGCTTAGGATATTGAAAACCGAATCCCCCTTTGCTTTCGTGTTCAAGTTCAATGCGGAATGGCCACGTATAAAGTATTTATCCAAATAAAGTAAAACCAGCCAGAACGGTCTCTTCTGACCCGCAGAGAACTTTTCTGAACACCAAAATCAATGACTCCCCCCTTCCTCCCCCAGCCTGGTGTGTTGTATGCAGACAGACATTTTACTGTAACAATTATAATAGCTCAGTTGGAAATTACCGTCTGGCTAGGCAGCTGAATCTATGCCTGGATCCAGCTTCAAACACAGGTATCAGGGGCAAATTAGCAGCGACATCAAGTTTGGGATTTTATAAAAACTGCCAGGTTGGGAGAAGAGAAGCATAATTGTTCCTGCAGCTGAGGGTGAAGGTTAATACTCCGGGCCTGGGCTGCCCGCATCCGGGGCTCCCCTACCCCACACAGCAACTCGAAAGACCGCCGGGCACACCGAAGCTCATTATATTTTCTCTCTTCATTGAACTCCCCCACAACACCCGTGCTTTGACTGCTATAGAGAAGACCCAGCTCCGGGTCCCCGCATGTCAGAGAGCTGTCCTGCCCTTCCCCGTGTCCCCCTCACTCTGAGGAGCGCCCCTGCCTCCTCCCGGGGAGCCCTGGGTCTGCATGGCCGGAGCCCCCCACCCGGCGTCTTTGGGGCCTCTCAGGGTAGGTTCCTTACACAGAGGACAAGGCACGGACGCCTCCTCCCTGGGACGGTTGGCAAACTCGACTAGACTCAAAATGAACCTCTTTGATTCCATCTGCAAAATCAGATCAGATTTGATAAAGTAAAGATGGACCCTTTGAAGTATTCCCTATCAACATAAGTGCTAAGAACACTTGAGTGAAGGAATTTGAGCAGTTTTGAAAGCAGCGCACAGGAACTTCAATGAGGATTGCAGCTAAGGGCATGCCCAGAAGGCACGGGACTAACCGCATCTCTCCTGCAGGCAAGAAGCAATTGCTAAAGATGCCAGACTTCTCAAAGTTCAGAGTTCAACACGGGAAAACTTTGTTGCACTTGTGATAGGCTGGGCTCTGTGGTTTGCATTCTGTTTTCAGAGGCTCTGAGAGTCCCAGCAGTTTCTCTGTTTCTGTGCCGCCTGGGCACGGCGGGAGCGAGGCTCTTTCTCTCTCTTTAGCTTCCACGCTGAGGTATGAATTAAACCCTCAGCAGCTTTCCTGGGGGATGGTCCCTCCAGAGCTACAGGGCAGGACATCAGTGGGTGAAAAGTGTCTGTTTAGCCAAACGAAAGCCAAGAGATCTATGTCAAAGCCCCTCTCTGTCACCGTCTGGCTGTGTCACCTTGATGGAGTCCTTCAGTGCGTCCAAAGCCTTAGCGCCTTCATCTTCCCGCCGTCCCCACTCCGGCCACCAGTTACTGAGTCCTTTCCACGTGCCCATAATACCTTCCTCTTTCATTGAGCTACACCCAAGCCGCGCCTTTGAGCTCGTGGTCGGTGCTGCGGAGAAGATTCTAAATTAACCGCCGTGTGGTCCCCTCTGGTCTGGCAGGGGGACGGAGAGACCTGAACGAGGGCTGTAATAGAGAGTGTCAGGTGTGGCACAAGTGCGTGTACAAAGTGCTATGGGAGCTCAGAGGAGGGAGCGATTCATTCCACCAGCGGGGAGCCAAGGAAAGGCACAGAGGCGCGAAAAGAGGCTCAGGGCTGCTGAGCTAATGAACAAGAAAGCGTTTTGCGATGTGTGGAGGGTTATCAAAGGTAAGCTCTTATTCTGATTTCAGGTATTACGAAGCAGCATGCTGTCTGGATTCTTCTCTCTTCGCTTGGACTGGATTGAGGGTAACTTGGGAAACTCAAAAGAGCGAAAGGACGCAGTGAGCGTTGAAATCGAATAGCCAATGTTGAGAGGAAATTTTTTCATTAAAAAAATATGAAAGCATGTGAGAGAGGTCAGTCGGAGGGACCTCAGACTGACATGGTGTCATTGAGGCACGGGGAGGGGTGCGTGCTGCATCCTGGAGGTCTCACCTGCCCTGGGGTGAGCCAGAGGTCCAGATCTTGGCTCCTATTATTGGGAAACCCAGGAAGGCCTAGTAGGAACACCATTCCCCCCTGGATTATGCGGAATAAGAGTAGTGAGAATAGGTGTCCTTGCCTGGGTCCTGATCTCAGGCGGAAAGCATTCAGTCTTCTACCATTAAATATGATGTTAGGTGTGGGAGTTTTGGAGATGATCTTTATCAAGCTGGGGACCTTCCCTCTATTCCTAGTTTGCAGAGAAATTTTTATCATGATTGGGCGTTGGATTTTGTCAAATGCTTTTTCTGCATCAATTGATAGGATCACATGATTTTTTCTTCTTAGCCTCTAGATAGAGTGGATTACACAGATTGATTTCTTTTTTTTAAAGATTTTATTTATTTATTTGACAGAGAGAGAGAGAGCAAGAGAGCACAAGCAGGGGGAGCTGTAGAGGGAGAGAGAGGAGCAGGCTCACCGTTGAGCAGGGAGCCTGATGCAGGGCTCGATCCTGGGACCCTGAGATCATGACCCGAGCCAAAGGCAGATGCTTAACTGACTGAGACACCCAGGCGCCCCACATGGATTGATTTTTGAATGTTGAACCAGCCTTGCATACCTGGAATAAAACCCACTTGGTCATAGTATCTAAATCTTTTTATATATTGCTGAGTTCAGTTTGCTAATACTTGGTTGGGGATGGTTATGTCTGAGCACATGAGGAATATTTGTATTTTATTTGTCCTGTCTTTATCTGGTTTCAGCATTAGGATAATATTAGCCTCATGCAATGAGTTAGGAAATATTCCATCATCTATTTTCTGGAAGAGATTCTGTAAACTTGGTATTGATACAGTAGTTTAACACACCATAAAGGCAACTCTGACTTTTTTTGGTTAATCTTCTCTACCCAACACAGCAGAAGTTTTTTAAAAAGATTTATTTATTTTAGAGAGAAAGTGAGAGACAGAGAGGGCAGGGGGAGGGACCAAGGCGGGGGGGAGGGAGAGGGAGAGAAACCGACTCCCTGCTGAGCACAGAGCCCCAAGCAGGGCTCGATCTCACAACCTTGAGATCAGGACCTGAGCCGAAATCAAGTCAGACACTCAACTGACGGAGCCACCCAAGCGCCCCCAGAAGTAGTTTTTGGTTAAGTGTGGCTGGGAAGATGGCTTAGTATCACACCCTGAACACAGGGAAAACCACGGCCGGGTTCCAGCTCAGTCTGGAAGCTGTTTCACCTGATTACGATTGCTCCTCTACTGTGCACCCCCTGGGGGGTTGTCAGTGCTCACCCATGCCGTGGTTCAGCCAGCGCACCTGGGGCCCTGTGCAGCACAGAAGCACGTGTGACCCGTGCCACCGACCCAACCAGCTCACTCCATTTCTACCCTCTTTCCCTCCCCCTCACTTCCTCTTCCCTCCTTTCTGTCCCTCTTGTCTTTGCCCTTAGGCAGAGTTGAGTTTGGGGTGTTCCTCAGCTCGGGACCCTAACATCATGGGCACCTCCTTCCTTTCTGGTCTTCGTGCCATTCCTCCTCCACCTCCATCGCTCATGCTAATGTATCTGACATCCTATTACTTTCCCATCCCTGCTGTAACAAATTAGCACGAAGAGGGCGGCTTACAACAACACAAATTTATTATCTTACCCTTCTGGAAGTCAGAAGCCCAAAATGGGTCTCACTGGACTAAACTCATTTGTTGGCAGGGCTGTGTTCCTTCTGGAGGCTCGAGGGAAGAATCTATTTTCTTGCCTTTTCTACTTCTAGAAGCTGCCTGCGTTCTTTGGCTCCCAGCCCTCTTCCATCCTTAAAGCCAGGAATGGCTGGCTGGTCTAGTCTTTCTTACCTGTATCCCTCAAATACTCACTCTCCTGCTACGCCTTTCACTCGCAAGGACCTTGGTGATGACATTGCCCCCCCCCCCCGCCCACCAAGGATAATCCATGACAGCAGATTGACAGCCTTCGTTCCCTTTTGATGAGACCGTGACAGATTCACAGGTTCTAGAAATTTATGGACATCTTTGGGGTTATTATTCACACAGATACATACGTTAGGTAAGTGGACATCATTACAAAGTATACAATGTTATTTTGAGTGTGCAAGTATTCTTTATTTATATGAATGGAATTGGGCTATAGATCTCTTTCTGATTCTTACTTTTTACTCCCAAACTATGGTTTTAGGTTCTAACCATGTTTTCTCTATGCATAGTACATTACCCCTAACTCCTACAATGTATTCCATAATAGACATTCCCCCCTAATCTTCTGATTCATTTCCAAGTGAGGGACATCTAGATGGCATCCCACTCCCCACTGTGAAAGACAATATTGTGATGAACAGCCCATGTCTGTCCCCTTAAGGACCTCGTTTCATTTTCTTAATTTTCACTAGGTGATGTTGGAGCACTCCCCGCAGAGGCTGTCCCTGTCTCTACCACCCCCAGCAGTGTCAAAGGTGACACACAGCACCCGTGTCAGCTTTCGGCTGCTAGCCCCTACCACTTCCCAGCTGAAGAGCAGCCAGGAAGGGGAGGAAAGCAACACTAACTCAGCGTGTACTGTGTCGCCTTCTAGACGGTGCTGTGTTGGACGCTTTATGTAATTATCTCCTTTCATTCTAAGATGGTCCCATGTGCTTGATAGAATTGAACCCATTTTAGAGATGGCAGACCTAAAGCTGAAAGGGAGCGACTTCGTTGCTCGAGGTCTCACATTTGGTAAGGGCTGCATCCAGAATTAGAATCCAAGTCAGGCTCGGCACTCTTTTTCGGTGCTCCTGTCACGTCCTGGACACACCTTGCTCTCCTCATGCACGGCAATCTCAAGTTCGGCTCTTTGTCGAGGAGAGTGGTTAAGAGCATGCGCTTTGGAGCCAGTCTTCGGAGCAGATGCTGGTTCCGTCACTTATCAGCTATGTGATTTGGGATAAGGAGCCTCACTATTTTCTGTCTCAGTGTTTCTCACCTGGGGATGGGAACGATGTCCCTCAATGATGTTTGCAAACCAGTCTCAGTGTGTGGTGCGTCGGAGGGCTAAATGAATGGTAGGTTCTATTGCAGTATCATACCTATGTCTCCCCATCTACCTCCCCCTCGACTGTATGCTTCCCACAGGTAAAAGCTGTGTTTCATTCGTGTGTACCTCACTGCATAGCCGCCGGTACAATGCCTGGCTCCCCAATAACTGTTCAAGTACTCAGCTCCAAAGCTCATTCTAATTAAGGTTGAAGATTCCCACAGCCTTTGGTGTGAAATGTCTTGGATCTCTAGGATACTTAAAAGGTAGGAGGAGATGAGGGTCTCTGACCCCTATTCCTGCAGTGATCTTTCTAGACCTCACTCCTGTCTTCTTTATAATACTTATTGCTCCTGGTGCCCATCTCTTGCTCCTGTCTATCTTGTCTCTTAAATCTCTCTTTTGCCCCCCTTTGGGGGGCACCAAAGTGTTATTCTGTCTGTCTCGTACAGGTTTCCCCATGGGTGGTGGGGCGGGGGCACCTTGACCTTGGCAACCGCTCTTCTTCCTCTGTGCAAGTCATCGCTTGCCTGTCCATTAGGAAATCCTGCACCTGTGTGATTTCCTTGAGCACTTAATAAAAATTGGGTGATTAGAGAACCTCGGGCAGCACTTTCTTAAAGAGTCATTAAACAATCATTACAGATGGAAATTGCTACAACCGGCCTCTGCCAGAGGGAACGTGGGGCTCCTCACAACATAATCCTTTTTCAAGTCAGAACGAATGTGTAATCAAAGCACAAAAGGGAACAGTTTCAAAGTTCTGAGCCTTCTTAGGCACAACTATAATACCTCAACCAGCCTACACTGGTGTCCAAGGTGTTCAATGAGGATTGACACATAGTGTGGTTCTGAGTAATTCACCACTTAAGTCGGTTGTGTTTTGTCTCTCTCTCTCTCTCTCTCTCTCTCTCTCTCTCCTTTTAGAGATGTCCTCACAGCCTTTCAAGTTTGCGTATCGTTGTTCATCTTAGCTAAGTTGGAGAAGCTCTGACTGAGGTTATAACTTGATATTTGAACTAGGTCCTCAGGAGGCTTTCATAAGGCTGCTGGGATTCGATGGCTAGATCTGATCTTTAAGAGCTGTGTGACCTCAGCAAAGTGACTTAATCATTCTGGTCCTCCGTCCGTGCATTGTTAAAGTGCAGATGATAACGGTGCCTACTGCATGAGAAGCACTTAGTAAGTGTTAATGGCATTGCTGTTTTTTGACGGGGGTACTCCTGGAGTGGAAAGTGGGTCCTTTCACTGTGAAGGCATCTCTAGTCAAAGACATCAATGACTCCTCCATACTTCACCAGGTACCATGCTGTAGGGAGCATAAGAACCCAGGGGGCTTGTTGAAAATGCAGATCCCTGGAGTCTGCCACCACTGATACTCATTCTGAAAGGAGTGGCACCCAGAAACCCATCATTTTAACGAGCACCTGGGTCGTGCTAACGCAGATGGTCCAAAGGCTACAGTTCCCAAAGAACTGAATTACACACCCCAGGGAGAGCGATGGCTATAGTCCGTTTATATCTTAACGTGACTAATTCAATCAGATCGCTTTCCTCTCAATGACTCCAACCAGCCATTCTTGAAGGCATAGCAGTTTTGGTAGCTTGCTGGGAGAAAGGAGGAATCCTGGTCACTAGACGTATTTGGAGAACATAAGTTCTAGGTGCTGTACCCCTGGACGGCCAGAGGCATCAGCAGGCAGGGAGAGAGGCAAGCGCTGGAGGAGGTGGAAGTTGAGAAAGATAAAGCAAAGCCAACTTCTACTGATTCCCAGGACTTGCTTTGTGGTAAAGTCCAGCCTTGATGCCACTAAAACTCTTGGTGAGTCTTTTTGGTTATGGATGGCTGTTTCCTCTCAGTGAGAGTAAGTACTCTCTAAGTTTGTTTAATGGTTTTCCAGACTAACACAAAGGGACTTCTCAAGCAAAGTTCCCATTCTGGCTTACCTTTCATGGTCTCTCTTCCTGTAAGTATCACTTGCTTAGTATTGAGGCTACTATCCCCAGGATTTCTCTGGCTTTGGAAAGTCAAGTAATTTATAAGTATAATATGCGGCCATTCACAGGAAAGCTCTCCCTTGGTGGGCCTCTTGGCAGGACGTTCTACAGAAGGGAAGTGATGGCAGTGATGTGGGCAGGGAGAGTCCCAGATGTTTACGTTTAGGAAAATATTTGTCCCAAACATCAGCCGTGCAAATGCATGTATTTTCACACAAGTGAAGGGGGTGAAGAATATTTAGCTTTATCTATAAAATTACACAGTGCAATGTATATGTAGTAAAACTAAGTTCATGCCTTGGATGAGTTTAGCCAATTCAGGGTATTGATTGGACAAGGTCTGATACCTGAGAAAAATTCTGTTTGAGAGCTGAGAGTAGGGCTGGGGTGGTTTGATCAGTAATAAGAAAAGGTAGAGTTTACTCCACGGTCCTATTTCATAGCTTCAGGAATCAATTTCATTTCCTTCACATTTGCATTTCTGATTATAAAAGCAATATATGCTCCTTGTGGAAAATTTTGGGTGTAGCCTTCAAATATTTGTTCTAACCAACAGACACACACACACACACACACTCGTGTACAGTCACATACACAGATTTTTATGAAACTGAAATAATACTGGAGAAACTGTTTTGTAGCCTGACTTTGTTTTACTTGCAATTATATTACGAAAGAGTTCCCTATTTTAATGCAAATGTTTAATCCCCTATTTTCAATGGCTCTGTTGCAATGTGTCGTTATTATTTATTTCCCTCCAAATGAATCCCTATTATTAGGCACTTAGCTATTTTTATTCTTCCCTACTACACAGAATTGCTGTGATGAAAATTTATATATGTAGGTCTTTGTACACACTCCTTGGGGAAAAAACCCTTAGGATCGCTGAGTCAAAGGGTATGCCTTTTTAAGGTCTTTGATGTGTTTGTCAAACTGCCATTCACAAAAGTTGTTTCACTTCTTGTTTCTACCAGAAGTCTAGCTTCCTGGTCACATGACATATTGCTACTGATTTTCTCTTACTATGTCTTGAACTTCTTTAGACAACTCATATAGCTACCTTACCACCTTCTGCCTGATCTCCAAATGGTTATGAGCTGTCGTTTGGATGGAATGATGTGTTGTGCCAGTTTTTGAGGTGAGAACAGGACATCTTTTGTGGGAACTGTTGATTTTCTTTTTTTTTTTAATGATTTTTTATTATATTATGTTAGTCACCATACAGTACATCCCCAGTTTCCGATGTAAAGTTCGAAGATTCATTAGTTGCGTATAACACCCAGCGCACCATGCAATACGTGCCCTCCTTACTACCCATCACCAGCCTATCCCATTCCCCCACCCCTCTCCCCTCTGAGGCCCTCAGTTTGTTTCTCAGAGTCCATAGTCTCTCATGTTTCATTCCCCCTTCTGATTACCCCCCCTTTCTTTATCCCTTTCTTCTCCTACCGATCTTCCTAGTTCTTATGTTCCATAGATGAGAGAAATCGTATGATAATTGTCTTTCTCTGCTTGACTTATTTCACTTAGAATTATCTCCTCCAGTGCCGTCCATGTTGCAGCAAATGTTGAGAATTCGTTCTTTCTGATAGCTGAGTAATATTCCATTGTATATATGGACCACAACTTCTTAATCCAGTCATCTGTTGAAGGGCATCTCGGCTCCTTCCACGATTTAGCTATTGTGGACAATGCTGCTATGAACATTGGGGTGCATATGGTCCTTCTCTTCACTACGTCTGTATCTTTGGGGTAAACACCCAGTAGTGCAATGGCTGGTTCATAGGGTAGCTCAATTTTTAACTTTTTACGGGACCTCCACACTGTGAACTGTTGACTTTCTTGACCTCAAGGATAAGCATTTAGAGCAAGAATCATCCTGCCCCTTCCCTGATGAAGAATTAGAACAAATCCGTCATCTCCTGGTCCAACCCCCCGGAGACTAGTCAGGTTAAGGCCTCCCTAACCGCGGTGCGAAGCCCTATATTTGCAGAAGGAGGAACATGGATTCAGACAGTGCCAAAAATAACCCTCACATCTCTAAACAGATGAGGACAGATGCTCACATGGGGTTTCAAGTGGGGTCAAGTAGGGCCTGACAAGGGCTGTAGAGTTCGCTCATCTTCACAGAAGTTCCCCTGTTTTCCAGACTTCGGAATTGCTTGGAAAGAGGATATTTGTGGCACCCATGGTCCCCCCAGACTCCCGCGTTGAAGCCCACTCTGAGTTGATGACTGGGTGCTGTGGTGACTCCACGCCAATGCGTGTGAAAGGGATGAACACTCAGGCCAAGCTTTCCCGAGTAGATGTGAACCAAAGCCTGAGGAGGCAGTGAGCACCTGCATCCATGTGGGACGCAGAGGGCTGCGGTCTTCCTGGGAACACCTTGCTGTCCTTTGACTGAAGCCAGGAACGGCAGATCAGAGCAGAGGGTCCCCCACCTGCCCCTGAGTCAGGATGCATGGAAGCTGTGTGTTCTTATTGGACGTATTCCTGATGCTCTGGTTGTTTGGATCCGCAACCTGGAAGTTCAGATCCGCACCTGCTGGTCAGCAGGGCGGAGAACAGCAAGACAGAGAAGGAGGGGCTGGGAGAAGGTTCCAGAGTACAGGAAGCAAGGAAAATGTGTGCTTCAAGCCAGAGCGCAGGTAGAACAGACCTCAGTTGGGAGCCAGGAGGCCTGGGTTCTGGTCCTAGCTGTGGCACCATGGAGTTCTGTGACCTCAGGTCAGTCATGGAACCCTTGGGGCCTCATCGTCCCAGGTGGCCAACAGAAGACATTGAGTCCTTATGCCTTTGGCTGTTCAAGGAGGAGAAGGGGGTGTGGGGGAATATGCAGAGCAGGAGGAACTGAGATCTTTAGAGCAATGCTTCCCAACTCTTTTCATGTGTTGGTGCTTACATGAAAATATTGCTGCCAACTGCCCCTTCGGGGTCAACGGAGGAGGCTTCTCAGAGCTGGAGGCACCACCCTGAGGGCTCCGGCTGCCTTGAAGGCTGAGGACATTGCTAGCTCAGGCACCCCCAAGGGGATGCTCTGCCCAGAGGGCCTGAGTCCTGAAGAAATGGTGCACACCTCATACTACATTCCAAATAAACAGAGACTACACAGAACCCTGAGATAAGGGTGAGATAATCCAGCCACGTTCCGTCTTCACTCGTGGTGGCTCTTTTGATGACCTCTTGGGAAATCTCAAATGTATTTTTTAATAAAGTCCCTGCTTGCTGTTACCGCCTGTTGCTGGGGGTGGGGTGGGGTGGCCAGGAATTAAGGTCCTTTGGGAAGGGGAAAAACAGGGCTGCTACGGAGAAGGGAAGGCCAAGGTCCACAGACCTTACTAGCTTGATTAGAGCTTTCATCCCCAAAGCACCCCTATCTCCTCTTCTTGCCTCCGGTCTTGGGGGACCAGTTCTTGAAGCCGTAGGCTTGATTGAAGGAATCAAGCATTCCATTTGGGGGTCCTGCCTGTCTCTCAGGCTTCTCCTATTTTGCAATAACAGCCTTTTTAGTGCGCCTTATTTATTTTTCCCATCCACCCTAAGCAACGATGAGATCACTGGGCCAGGATAATTGCGGCACACCTGCAAGGCCCAGGCCTGGTGCCGGCAGCACGGGGCAGCGCGCAGCCGACTGGTGGCCGCGCCGATCGCCTGGCCCGCCCGCCCCCGCCTCCTGCACACCTGCAGAGGCCCGTCACTTGGGACAGGAGGGCCTATGAGGGCTCTCGTAATTGAGACGGGGTGAGGGAGTTTACAAAGGCTCCGGAGTGGGGGAGAGGGAGCCGGCTTAGATGACAGGAAACCGTCCCCTCTGCTCCTCGCAGCAGATTGAGCAAGGTGGCCTGGGTAATAATGGGGTTAGCTAATCCTGATAGTAATAAGGGGAGGAGGGTCCGTCATCATAATCACGGCTAATGCATTCCAGATGGAGAAACATAATTGTTCTTATTAACATGGTTACACACACGCGCACGCACATGCACGCACGCATACCCATGCACGCGCGCTCAGACCCATTCCGCCCACATACCTGACTTTGATAAGCGCGGTCGGATAAGAATAGCCCACACCACAGAGCTAGGTGGAGGGCCTTGTCAATTATTCCTTCCCCGTTTCCCCCTTCCCCAACATCCGTGCATATGTAATGGTTTCATTAACCTTGAGACTTCTGCAGATGAGTTGAAAACCCAGGCTTACACGGCCGATTAATTGGCCGTACATTCTGCACAGAGTATGGAAGTACGTTTCTCTTCGCCTTAAATGCTGCCTGACTTTTCGGCTGTATTTCATAAGTGTTAATGTAATGTTGCTGAAAGGAAATATGACCAAAAGCAGGAAACTCCCCCCCCCCCCCCCCCCCCGCCTCTCTGGGATGCAGCTGTTCATTTGGTTTGGGCTGTTAATGCAAACCACTCCGTGCCTATTTCATAGTATCTCTTGTTTAGAACAAAATAAAATGAAACTGTCAAAACCTTTCTGCCTCGCTCAGGGCTGGGCTCCATGGCCCCGTAAAGAGACCCGTTGCAAGGAGGCCACTGCTAAGACTTGTCGTTCCCCGGAGGGGAGTGCCGTCTTCCAGGTGAGAGCTTGACCTGCAACCGATCCCCTTTCCCCAGAAAGGTCTTGCAGGAGTCCGGCTCAGGACTCCACTCCTACCCCAGGGGCATTGCTCTTGACCTTGCTTGCCAGGGGCGCTATCCCGGTTCCATTTCCTACTCTCTTGCAAAGCCTCCTCCCTGAATCTCTCCCTGAGCACCCTCTGCTTTCCCAGGTTAGGCGTGTAGTAGGTGCTCAATAAATGTTAGGCATTGTTCATATTTCTACTTCACGAAGCAAGCCAGTTTTCAGTGCTCATATAATACTTAATAGAGTAAGAGCTCCCACGTGGACTTACCTATGACTTGCATATGTCCCAAAATGCGACGCACTTTCTATATAACGAAAGCCTCCCTAAAGTGGACATTTCTGTCTGCCGTCTGCCGTTGGCCACTCTGCGCTTGTGTCAGAAGCAAACGCAGAAGGAGGCTGAGAACCAGAAGGGGAAGGATAAGCATCTTTGCTTGGAGTCCCAGGGAGAAGGGTATGTGGCTTTTAGGATCTCAACTGTTAGGATGTTCAATGACTGTTTCCTTCTTAGTCAAAGGGATCTCTCATTTCCGGCAGCACAGGACGAATGGCTCCCATGGATGGTTTACACAACTGAAGTTTCTGGGGCTGGCTTAGGTAGTACCAGGTACCCTTGGTTGTGAGCAACAGCCCTTCTTACTGACTGAACTAGAGTCTTGACTCCAGTCGCTGGTCCACTCGGGGCCTCTGATGGTGGGGATCTGAACATCTCCCCAGCAGAGTCCTGGCAAACCTTGGTCAGCTGTTGTTTTGACAGGAAGGAGGTGGGCCCAGTGTCCAGTGTCTTTGCTTGGTGACTTTCTGGAAAGGCCACACCAAAAAGAATTCTGCCTCCATGCTTCACACAGGCCCCTGGGTCTCTCTCTCTCGCTCTCTCTCTCAAGTCCTTGGCTTCTATAAGACACTGCAAGCCAGGGGAGGGTGAGGCCAATGTGGCCACAACAACACTTCATAAATGAGGGAGATTTCTGGAAAACAGGATTTCAGTAAGTGGCTGCCTGAAAATGCTTAGTGGGATGCCCTTTTATCATCACTGTTGTCATTTTTAACTATCCTTGAAAGGATCTGGCCACTTCAGACTGATGTCTGTGCTGTTCTCTAAACTGTTCAGAGACTAAGAGCTGCCGTGCTCTGGAAAGGAAAGCCTCGCACCATGGGTTAGAGAGCACGTTTTGTATTTTCAGTCACTTTTTCTGTAGCCTGGGGCCTGATTGATTTTAGGTTCAGCCTCACATCTTGGCCTGAGATCCTGTGGAGAGTTGGAGAGACTTAAAGAAACAATTCAGACCCAAAGCCCTTGTTTTTTGAGAATTGACCTTCCATCTGTTGACAATCAAATACTGAACCTATTAAGAGTGGCAGGTCCCCAAGCTGGGAGGAAGGAAGGAATTTCCCAGAGTCCCTGGAGACAAAGGACCTTTTGACTACACCTGGGGGTGAAGGGTGACCAGCCCAGGTCAGACTCAGCTGGGATCAGATGAGTGGGAGCAGCTGGTGGGATGGGAGTGGGGGGTCGGCCTCGCTGGGTTCTGATTTGCCAAGTGAGGGGGCGAGGAGAAGGAGAGCAGAGAGAGCTGATTAGCCAGGAGAGACTCCGGAGTACAGACTCGGGACCCCTTGCCTGGCCTCCCTGGGCCCCTGAACTGTGCTTTCCCAGAGTCTGTGTTTGTGGCCACCCACCCCCCGACCAGACCCTCAGTTCCTTAATGGCGAGCGGAAGCCGTGTCTCCATCTGTGAACAGCCTGGCATGAAGCAGGTATTCATGGAACAAATACGTGCAGAGATCCAGAGAAGGGGTTTCTTACTGCCCCTTCGCATGAGTGACGAAAGTCACCCCCTGAAGGCAGACATAAGCCGATGGGCACATGGGTTGACGGGTGAAGCATCCTCTCTCAGTGGCCATCCTTGTGATTTAGAAATTGGGGCTGGGGGCGCCTGGGTGGCGTAGTCATTAAGTGTCTGCCTTCGGCTCAGGGCATGATCCTGGCGTTCTGGGATCGAGCCCCACATCAGGTTCCTCCTCTGGGAGCCTGCTTCTTCCTCTCCCACTCCCGCTGCTTGTGTTCCCTCTCTCACTGGCTGTCTCTATCTCTGTCAAATAAATAAATAAAATCTTTAAAAAAAAAAAAAAAGAAATTGGGGCTGATGTCCCAGGCCCGAGCCTTTGGGACACGCTGGGCCATGGCTGATGGATGCTCGTCTCTCCGTGGGGCAGGAAATGGCCAGAAGTCTGCATCTTACCCCAGGGGCAGTGGCCCCCGACCTTCAGGTCTGCATGTGTGGGCTGCCTTCCCCAACAGGCTTGTCTGGCCTCTTTTTCCAGGTCCTTCTCTCTGCCCCAACCGTCCTCTGGCTGTTCCCTTAGCAACTCTGCCCCCCCCCCCCCCCGGGGCTCTCTTTGCGGTCTCTTTAGCTAGCGAGTTCACCAGTAGTCTTTTGATTCCCACAGACCTGGGTTGGAGTCCTGCTTCTGCCCCTTGCCCACTGTGAGCTCCTCGGAGGACGTTGAATCTCACCAAAGCAGAGTCACCTCAGCAGCACAATGGGGATGCGGAGAGACCACATCCAGCAGAGAGACTGTGTCCAGTGGTGTGTCCTCAGGGCCCGGGACCATGTGGGGCACAGAAGTCTTTTCTGAAGGCATGCAGGGAGGCCCTGGGCACTCCCCCGTCACCCTCACAGCCACGTCTGTCTTCCACCCTGCCTGCAGACCACCGTACGGACACCTCTTACATTTTTGCTTCCCTATGGTGCAGAGCAGAAGCCCTGGGAGCAAACGGACCCAGCGTTGATGGCAGGCCCGTCTCGTGATGCGCTTCCTGCTGGGCCTGTCCTACGCATGAATGTTCTCATTGTAATCCTCACCAGAACCTCAGCTGTAGGGGATGTTACTGCGCTTGTGATTGGACGGATGGGTGGGAACCGCCAATTACACTTCCATTCTTCGTTATTTTTCAGTATCTAGACATGGCCCCCGTCTTGTGCATGGCTCCGAAGGATGCTTGTCCTTTTGCCCTATCTTTTCCTGTTGTCTTATCCCCACGGTGCCCATTCAGAACGAGCCATAACTGTGAGGATCCGGTGAGAAAACCACCTTCATTTCCCTGTTGACTTGAAGGAAGTTCGCAATACAAAGCTCGGAGCACAAAGCATAGATTTTGTGAATTTCTCAACTCAAGCCCGTAATCCTAGCATAGGAACAATCATCTGTATATTTATATTCTTAGCTTTCCAGAGAGACAGTGGGACAGGTTGAGGGAATGTACAATTCTTGTTCCTTCTCACGGGAGTTACATTCTTGTCGAGCATGCACACGGAAAATAATCCTATAGTCTAGCTATGAAGAAGAATGAGATGCGGTTTGGGAAAAAACTTTGTTTCTATTTCTATCTTGGCCACCTCTTTGGAAGATTTATACCAGCCTCTGAGTGACCCTTTCTGTTACAGCTTATTCAGCTATAAAATGGGGCCATACGGTCTGCTAAGTTGGCTTCAAGGCTGGGATGTTTGAAGAATTTGCCTTGCGTCAGCTGCTCTTGTGTGGTGCACTGGGGACACGTGTGTAGGGGGAAGAGGAGCTGGCAGGCCTGCAGTTCTAGTCTTCTCTGGTACCTGCTTCCTATCCAATCTTCCATTTCCTGACTCAAGAGTTCTCAGGAAGCACACTAGGGATTTTATTCCAGAAGGCTCTCTGCAGAAGCCCACCCCAAGAAATAGATCTGCTATTTCTCCACTTGCGAAATGGAAATAAGAGCAATCCCTTGCCTCCTTCCTTTTCATATGGCGATGGAAAATGCAATGAGTTGGTAGAAGGGAAAGTGCTTTCAGAACAATAGAGAGTCCCAGCAATGCCAGCTGCTTATTCTGCTAAAGTGTCCTTTGCCTGTGAGTAGCTCATTTGACACTGGAAGTATTGTGGTTCTGTTTATTTGGCTCATATGTTGTGATTTATTTCTCAATTTAACACGAGCAGACCGATCAGGAGCGTCCCACTGTCTTAAACACCCACTACTACTCTTTCTCAAAGCCCCAGTCTCTGGCAGTTTGAAATATTGGTCCAAGTTCACCTCTGGGCAAGAGTATTAGGTGACATCAGGGGGAAGACAACCTTTTCACCAAGGTGGGATGTAGGAAGGGAAGGGGAGACAGAGGAGAGGAGGAGGGAAGTGCCAAGGATTGTAGCTTGTCCATGGAGTCAGGCCAGGGATGAATTAATCATGACATGCTGGAAGAAACCCACCAAACACCTCCCCCGCCCCCAAACAAGACGGCCTGGCTTTCATTTAACAGTCAATCAAATGGTGAAAAAACATTAAGCCTCCTTACGATGAAGAAACCAAATATTTCATCTAGTCGGGTCTGCAGTGAGTCAAGGGGAAGAGGCAGCATAATGACCGGGCTTGTCCGTGACCATTTGGCTTGTGGCAATCATCAGCGCCCAGGACTGCAGTGAGAAAGGGTCCAGGATGAGCAAGGAGCCACACGCACGGCCTCACGCTCCGTGCAGTGTAAACAGCCAGTACATCTGGGCACCTCATGTTCTCGTACCTTAGAGCGGGGAAGAAACAAGGCTTGCTGAAAGATGAGCTAAGCTTGGGGAGTAAGCTGGAAGGAGCAGCAGATGATGAAAATGTTTGGATAGTGTGGTGTCTCCTCCAGCATGGGGGAAACAGGGCTGGCTGGGTGGGACATCTTCATCGATGGGAGGTGTGCATTCTTTCTGAAACCGAGCGCTCAGGCTCCACTCGGGCCGTGGGGAAGGCGGGGGCTGGTTCACCGGCAGTGGTGGCAGTAACAGCAGTAACCACCCGTGGGGAGCTTATTGCTAGTTGGAGGAGCTGTTTGGCCACGGCAGACAAAGGCTGATAGTAGTTTTGTTTCTGCTTCGTGCACATGCTTTCTCTTCCCCTCTCTTCGGTACCACAAACTGCCTGCCATGCCATGGAGTCTACATCAGTCCTAATCCTGCCTCTTCCCGGCCATGTGATTGGGTACAGAATTACCATATGGCTCCATCGGGGCCAATCAGATTGTCCCCTGAGATTAATATATTGTTGTTGGGGGGGGGGCGGTAGGAAACTGGCCTTCCCTCTGGTTGGATAGCTGGGCTTTGAAGCTGTGGTTTTAGAGTTTCTGGTGGCTAGCTTTTCTACCTCATGAAGAAAGCCCATCCGCCACAGGAAAGAAGTAGATCACCATCCAGAAAGAAGAGGGGCTGGGAGATGGAGAAAGAGCCTGATGACTTCACTTGAGGCCCTGGAGTGAGGCCAGATGCATCCTTATGTTCCTAGTTAAGCAAGCCAAAAAATTCTTTTGGTTTGTGTGAGCTAATTTCAGCTGGGTTTCTGTCACCTGAACCTGGATAGTGTGGAAGATGACAGTGTGGGGGTGGGGCTGGGGTGAAGGTGGGATTGAACAAGCGAGAAGTCAAAGATGAAAAGGAAAGGAAGCAGAAGACAGCATGACCCGATGGGCCTTGCTAGGAAGGAGGGAACGTATCCTGGTTTTCCGAGGCTCCCTGAAGCTTGACCTCTGAGAAAGGACACTCATCGTCAAAAGGCAGACCTGCTTTCGTTGGGGAATCAGTCTCATGGTTCCTGGAACCCAATGTCCACATACATTCGAGTCCCCTCCCCTGCTCCCCCCAGGTCACTCCTTGGCTGACCAATAAGACCCTATAGCTAATAAAGACCGATAGCTAATGTCATTAGCTAGGATGCTGAGGTTAAGCTTGGGAATTGGACAGACTTTGATTTCTAACTTTAGCCCTTATCAGCAGAACAGCCTTGGGCAGATTACTTATGCTCTCTAGCCTCAGTTTTTCGCTTCTAAGCTGGGGCTGATAATGATATCCTCCTGACAGCATTGAGGTGAGGATCCCACCACCCGGTGTTCACGGAGAGCTGTGCACTGTGACTGGTGCCCAGTCACAGGAAACAGCCGGTGCGGATATCCATTCAACATATCGCGAGGGGGAATGACAAAATAGATTATGAGACACCCGTCCTAAGGATGAAAACTGAGCAATTTAAAGCACGAAGATGATTTAGTGACCTGGGAGACCCCCATTAATACACTGCGAAGATTTTTTTAAGTGAAATAATTCAATAAACAGTCTAATTTTAAAAAAGGGAATTTGAGGTTATATACTCAAAATAATTGAAAGCAGGGATGTGAGGAGACATTTGTACAACTGTGTTCCTAGTGGCACTGTTCACAATAGCTCAAAGGTGGCTGCAACCCAGGTGTCTACCTACAGGTGAATGGATGACATGACACGGCACGTGTATATGGCTAATTGTCCAGCTTTGGAAAGGAAGGAAGTTTGGACACACGCTACAACACGGATGAATCTTGAAGGTGTTATGCTAAGTGATATAAGCCAGTCACAAAAGGACAAATTCTCTATGATTCCACACATATGTGGTACTGGGAAATATCATTTTCATAGAGACAGACAGTAGAGTGACGGTTGCCAGGGGCTTGGGGAGCGAGAAGAGGGAAAAGTTGTTTAATGGGTACAGAGTTTGTTTTGCAAGATGAAAAAAGTTCTGTGGATGGATGGTGGTGCTGGTTCACAATAGTGAATGTACTTAATGCCACGGAGCTGTGCAGTTAAAAATCGTTAAAATGGTGTATATTCTGTTATATTTGGAAGTTAGAGTCATGTGTAAAGTAAGAATGCATTTTCCATTGTAACAAAAGTATGTAAGTTTTGTATATGTGCTAAGCAGAGGGAAAAGGCTGGGTGACTCATACCAAGTGGTTACAGGGCTTCTCTGTGGGAGTGAGTGGGACTGGGTGGGGAGCAATGTTCCTATAGACACTTAGTATAGTCTAAATTGTTACAGTGATCAAATATTGTTCTTGCCATTTGGATGAGTAATGTTAAATTGTAACTATTGGTGTTTGATACTTTCAAAGTGCCTTTTAGAATATGAAATGCTGCAGCTGCTTTGGAAAGAAGTTTGGCAGTTCCTCAAATGGCTAAACATGAACATACCTTATAATCCAGCAGTTTCACCCTTAGATATATACTGAAAACATATGCCGGCACAAAACCTCATATGTTTCAGGTCCATAGCAGCGTTATTCATAATAGCCCCCCAAATGGAAACAACCCAAATGTCCACCCACTGATGAATGAATAAACTAGTGGTATATCCACACAATGGACTATTATTCAGTTAAAAAAAGGAATGAAGTAATGGTACAAGCTACAGCATGGATGAACCTTGCAAACCTTATGCTGAGTGAAAGAAGCCAGATGCAAATAGACCACCTATTGTAGAATTGCGTCTTTATGAAACGTCCGGAGTGGGCAAGTCCACAGAGGCCGAATGTAGATCAGGGCTAGAGGTGACAACTAAAGGGTGTGTACTTTAAAGAATTACAGTGATGAAAGCATTCTAAAATCGACTCAGGTGACGGAAGCACAGCTCGGGCAATATTCTAAAAGCCACGGAGTTGTTCACTTTACATGGCTGAATTAGATGGTTTGGGAATTATATCTCAGGAAAGCTGCAGTACAACAAAACAAAACAAACAAAAACAAAGTCTTTTTGTAAATTACAAAATTAGTCATTTACATCAAGCTTGGGAGGCAGATATTAAAATGAGGAAATAGACCTAAAAAGCTAACTGAGATCCCCTTGAGAAGGAGAAGAATTACTCAAGTCTGGCAGGATCACTGGTTTTTTTCTTTTCTTTTTATAATTCCCACCAGTAAAATGTCCCACAAAAGATGAGATCAAAAGAACACGTGAGGAAGGAACCCAAATGTTCCTCATCTAGGGAATAAACCCACCAGCTATGATACACCCATCAAGGGGACTAGTACTCGCCAATCAAAGGACACAAACAACTGATACCCACAACAACCTGCATGAACTCTAAGGGCGTTATGCTGAGTGAAAGAAGCCAGACTCCAAGGCTAGATGCCGTATGACTTCATTTATACGACATTCTGGAAAAGGCAGAACCGTAGGGACATAAAACAGATCAGGGGTTGGGGTTGCGGAAAGGGTTTGATTTTCAGAGGCACATGAGGGAACCTTCTGGAATCATGGAGATGTTCTATATGTTGATTACGATCATGACTACACCATAGTAAGCATTTATCAAAATGTGTGCAAAATGGTGAATTTTACTGTGGGTAAATTATAGCTGAAAAAAAATGGGGAAAAGGACACAAAGAATACTCGGGTGTTCAGGTGTGTGGACAGGCAACTGAGAATAGGTATCTGGCCAAGGAATGGGGACTGTCCCTGCCCAGTGACCCTCATGTGACACATAGGTCAGCGAGATTTGGGGATGCAGGCTTGCAGATTCCCAGACTGTTAGATGGGGTTGGCTCTCGGGGCCCCTTTGCCTCCAGCATGTGCACACACGTGGCCTGTTTGCCTCACATCTGCCTACAGATGTTCCCTGGGGGTTCCAGAACCCCTTCACACCAGGGTTCCAGGACACAGCTGACTTCACAGCCATGGGGAGTGGTGCCACGGGAAGACCTGAGCTTGGGTCTGCCATCCACCCGCCACACTTGTCTTTCTCCCCTTCCATGTCTGCTCCCATCCCCTCCTCCTGCTTTGCTCCTGGGGAGCTCCAGATTCTTTCCTTTTGTTACCCAGAGCAGCTGAGCTGCCCCCCACCCCCTCTCCAGAGAAGTGTTCCAAAGGATCCAGGCGCTCAGCAGAACAAGGGGCCTTCTTTTTATTAGGAATCTCTTTGGTATTATAAATAGCAACCCCCTCCCCCCATTATACTTGCTATTTGGGACCCAGACACCAACCAGGATGCGCACACCCCGCACCTTTCTGGGCACGCAGAGAGGACCCAGCCCTGGCTCCGGCCTCCACCAGCTACCGGGGGCAGCTTGCCCAGACCCTGAGCCATCTGTCCACCTCTGCGGCCACAGTGATGGTCACTTGCAAACGTTGCACAGAAAGGCAGGTCCCAACATGGGCTCTGCGACACTCCCGGTTTCTCCTCCCTTCTAGAACCTGTCTCTACAATTCATTGCAACAATTTGCACTTGGTATTTCCTCTTGTTCAGGCTTTTCTTTAGGCACGCACCCGCCCCCCCCCCCCCCCTTCACTTCCTCCATTTGTCATCTGTGTCAGAAAACAGGCCCTGATTGTTTCAGGCCCCAAGCCTCCGCCGGAGCAACCCCAGCCAGCCCCCGTCACCGGGCTCATTACCAGCCGGGCTGCAGGAACCCCGAGGTCCTCCCAGGGAACGGCCTGTCTGCTCCCCAAAGAGGCCGTTCTCGCTGGCCCGCCCTGGGAGTGACGCCGAAGCACCTCAACCCCAGGCCTTCTTCCCGCTCGGAGCCCTTTCCCCTCGTCCCTGGGTGAGCGTGAAACAATTTCCTCTCTTCCCGGGGGCTCTATGGCAGGCAGATTAATGAACGCGAGCCCAGAACAGAGGCCAGCCTGCCAAAACTGTGTGCGGTGCATTCAGCAGTCCCCACGGTGGGCAGCGGGAGGGACAATCACAGGCAACAAAAGACACGGTTGAGTTCCCAGCAGTGGCAGCAGCTCTAATCTGACCCGGCATTCCACTGTGGGAATGATCTTCCACCTCCAGCCCCTCTTCCCCCAGCCCCAAAGCCTCCCATGCCTGAGCTGCCTGCTCTGAGGCTCCTTGATGCTTCTAGAAATCAAGAACTGGCAACAGCTAGCGGCCCAAGCCATAAACACCCAGCGTCTGGCATGGCCCCATGAAGGCTCTGGCTTGGGGCTGTGATGGGCGGCCACAGAGAGAGCCGGCCATCTTGTAGCAGCAGGCCACCGGCCCTCTGCTGCCACGCTCTGTCATCAGACAACAGGCAAGGGCAGGACTCGCTGGGTGTTTTAAGGAGACTGTTTGTTTTCTTCCGCTCAGTGAAGTTCTTAACAAACTGGTGTAGGACTTGCTCAAAATGGAAAACAGATGGTGCCTGTGTGGGCCTCAGGGATATTTGCTTTGGAAACGCCCAGCACGACAGGGTCTGTGAAAAAACTCTCAGCAGCAGGGGTCCCCCGGTGCCCAGCCGGGTGCCCAGGGAGCCACTTGTTCTCTGGAAGGCAGCCACCAGCTCTGGGGTTTTCTGGGAGGACTTGGAAGCCGTGACTGTGGTATTGGGAGAAAATACTGATCCTGTGAGCCACCCCCCCCCCCATGCCTTGTTGGAGTGGAATCATTACTTCCCATTTATGGGGACCTCCCCATCCCAAAGACTGGTTCATATGCCAAATTTTCATGAACCTGCTTCTTCGCTAGCAGAATTCCTGGCTTTTTGGGTTGGGTGCTCTTCTGTATAGGGACATGTGGCCAAGTCACCTAGCGTAGAGGGTCAGCTCTCAGGGGACAGGTAGCTAAGGCCCAGCATGGCACTCTGACTCGGTGTTAACAGGGGAGTGAGATGGATTTGCAGTGCCCAGAAGCAGTTTGATCCCACAGTCATATATGTGCATTTACACCACACACACCCCCCTCCCCAACATACACACATACTTCATAGATACTTCCATGACATCTTCACCATACTGATGTTCCTTAGCTAACCTATGTTTTGGCTTTTTAGGACAATGTGACTGTTTCAGGGAGGAATGCAGCCAGCCTCCCTCCCAGTCAGATGGTCTTATTTAATGCTTTCCACTTCAAATTCTTATTTTGTCTCATATCAATATGACCACACCTACTCTATTGTCATCATTCCTTTAATTTTTAACCTTTGTGTTATTTTGTTTCCAGTTTGAATCACAGACAGCATCAAGCTGGATTTCAAAACTCTTTGAAAGTCTTGGACTCCCCATAAAATAATTTTATCCATTCACATTTATTGAGATCAAGGATATGTTTAGACTTCTTTCTGACACTTAATTTCATGTTTTCTACTATCCATAAATTGATGTTTGTCATTTTCTTTTTTGTGTATTAGGATAGAATTTTTGAGTTTTGGTTCAACTTATTTTTTCCCCCACCAAGCTTAGAAATGTCTTGTCTTCTGGGGGTAGGAACGACTGGACTGGGAGCTGTGAGACAGGGCTTGATTCTTAGTGTGGTCATAAACTACTTGTATAACTTTGGGTACGTTGCTTTCCCTGTTTGGACTTCTGGTGTCTCCACTGCAATGAGAGAGTGGGATGAAATGGTTTTGAAGGCCTTATCCATCCAAGTGTTCACATGGTATGATTTGGTAGTCAGTGGAGATCTAGAGGAAGCTCTGGTTTGTCCAGGGATGTGCACCTTCACCACAGGAGGGATCCTCTCCACCCTCACCCTTCAGTAAGGCATCTGGCTATCAGGTGAACTCAGACTCGAACCTTGTTAGCACACCTCATCTTTCCAGGGAAAAGTCTGGCTCAGCTCACCGCTCACCTGGGTTGATCATGAATGGGATGTTTGTAACTCAGCAGGGCCTTGGTAAAAATTCTCACTCGTTAGCATGTTTTATTGTATGATAGAAGCGTTTATTACTCACCAACCACAGGGTACTCCCTAGATTTCCTTGCAGTTAGGCAGGTCAGGTGACTCGGCCTGGCCAATGGGCTGTGGGCCAAAGTGCTTTCTCATCAGGAAAAGTGTTTTACTTTTGGGTCAAAGCATTTAAGAGCTAGTATCTGATCCCCTACTACTCTCTTTTCCTGCAGTGACCAAAGGGACATAGAGATGGTGGAGCTCCTCAGCCTGTGTCCCTGAGGGATCGTGTGGACCAGAGTTCTCCGCTGACCTCCTTTGGACACGTAGCATTAGCAAGAATTAAATTTATGTTAAGTCGCTGAGGTTTTTTGTTTTTATTTTTAAATTTTTATTTATTTTTTTAGAGGGGAGAGGGGAAGAGAAAGAGGAAGAGGGAGAGAGAGAGAGAGAGAGAGAGAGAGAGAGAGAGAGAAAAAATCTTAAGCAGACTCCACGCCCAGCACAGAGCCTGACGCTGGGCTCCATCTCACAACCCTGAGATCATGACCTGAGCTGAAATCAAGAGTCAGAAGCTTAACTGAATGAGCCACCCAGGAGCCCCCCCCCCTTTTCCTTAAAATACAGGTACTGTAGCTCATTCTGACTAATACATGTTACAAATATATTGAAGCCATTATCAAGCATATGCAGATTCTGTCTTCTCAACTTGGATATAAAAGGTTCGAGGACAGAGAATGGCCAACCTATTTAACTCACTCTTTTTACCCTGGCACTGGTAGCTTTCAGTTGCCAGAACCCAATTGCAAACTCGTAAAGTTCCCCCACCTGAGAAATGTTCAGATAATTAGCCAGAGGCACCTCTCCTTCTGTGTCCCCTGTTTGCAAAATCTTTATTTGCCTTTCATTGCACACGGGATAAAATTCACAATCCCTGATGTGGTCACCGGGCCCTGCATGCTCTGGCCCTGCCTCCTGCCCCAGGTCATTTCTCACTGCTCTCCCCCACGCTCTCTGCTCTACCACACTTGTCCCCTCATAGTGCCTCACACACATGCCAGGCTCGTTCTGCCCTAGGACATTGGCACAAGCTGTTCCCAGTGCTTATAATGCTACATCCACAATTTTTCACTTGGGTAACTCCTAACATCTTTCAGGTTTTAGCTTTCTTGGGGAATATACTTTTTTATACTCAAATATCATTAACATACAGTGTTGTGTTATATTAGTTTCTGGAGCACAATACAATAATTCGACAATTCTGTACATTTCTTGGTGCTCATCAAGGTAATGTACTCTTGGTTCCCTTTATCTATTTCACCCACTCCTCCACTCTCCTCCCCTCTGGTTCTTAGGGAATATTTTTAATGCCCTCTCCCAGGCAAGGTTATATGGTCCCACAACATTCTCTTCCTCATGCCACTCTCATGGTATAATCTCAACTGTGATTAAATAATGAGCTGTGCAATTACTTGCTTAATGTCTGTCTCCCCATTGAATTCAAAACTCTGAGGGAGCAGGGATGATGTTCACCTGGCACTTAGCACAGTTTCTGGAACACAGAGACCCCGAAGGATAATGATGATGATGATGACGAATGAATGGTCAGCCCTCAGGATCTGGAGCATTTTCTCCCAAACTTTATTTAGTGTGCAGGAGAAGCACTTAATGGGCTTTAAGTAAATAAATAGATAGATAAATAAGTAAATAAATAATATATATTTATTATATATAACTTATATAATTTTATTCTTATAAAAATACATATTTTTAAAACTGTGGTAAAATATACATAACATACAATTTGCCATTTTAACCATGTTCAGGTGTACAGGTCAGAGGCTTAAGTACATTCTCATTGTGCAACCATCACCACCATCCATCCACAGACATTTTCCACCTTGCAAAGCTGCAAGTCTATACCCCTAAAAAATAACTCCCCATTTTGTCCTTCTCTTGCTCCTAGCAACCATCATTCTACTTTCTATCTCTATGAATTTTTCTGTTCCTAGAGGAAACACAATTTCCTCTAGGAAATTAAAACACAAATTCCTGGCCCTGATTCCCCGGATTGCAGATTCAGTCCATCTGGGGTGCAGCCTGAGACTCTGCATTGCTAACAAGCTCCCAGCTGATGTGGTTGCTGTGGAAACAGAGACAACACATCGTGAACATGGCTCTGGAGAATCCAGGGTAAACACCTCGTACTAGGTTTTCGTCACATCTCCTGAGGCCCTCGAACACATTTGGAGTTTAGAAAACGCTGGTGATAGATGGGTTGATTACACTTAACTGCCCATGGAAGGACAAGGGAGCTCTTTTGATTAAGCCATAGGATCTCCATTCTGCTCAGTATCGTCTCCTGGGAGACTTTAACAGTTGTGAATATCTGGGCCCCATTGTGGACAAATCAGCTAGAATCTCAGGGAGTGGGGGCCAGGCATTAGTGCCTATTGATGCTTCCCAGGTGATTCTGTTGTGAAGCCAGGGTTGAGAATCACCAGGCTAAGGAAAGAGGTTGGGGGAGGATGGTCAGAAGAGGCAGTTCGGAGGGGCGCTGGGGTGGCTCAGTCGTTTAAACGGCTGACTCTTGGTTTCCGCTCAGGTCATGATATCAGGGTCGTGAGATGGAGCCCTGCGTCAGGCTCTGTGCTCAACAGGGAGTCTCCTCGAGTTCCCCTACCTCTGTGCCTACCCCTGCTCATGTGGGCTCTCTCTCTAAAATAAATAAATAAATCTTTAAAAAACAAAAACAAAACAAAGCAGAGGCAGTTGGAAATTAGAAAGACAAACACCTCCAGGGACAGCACCCCTTGGTTTTTGTAGAAACGCCTTTGTGACCTCAGCGTGGAAATTATTATTTGCCCAACCCCGGAGGAGGGTAGACATACCTTCTGAGGGTAAAAACTCATTCTCTAGGGACCAGTAATGTTTTCAGAGATCTGGAGTAATGGGAAGAGCTATCAATACAGGAGCTGACCTCCTCCCAGCCAACTGCCCCCAGAGCCATTATTTCCGGACATCACCCCGTATTCCATGAGAGTACACACTCATTTGCAGGTGTGCACTGAGGCTCTGTCTTGTGTTTGCTCAGATGCACAGCCATCACCATATAGTTTTCTCACCAAATTTGGAATAAGGGTCTTTTCTTTATTTATCGGTTCAAATAGGGAAACTCTTGGTTAACATGCAGCCTGTCTCACTAAATTCAACCTGGCTAAGGCTGCATTCCGCAAAGGAATTTGCTTACCAAGTTCCTCCTACTCTGGACGAGCGAATCCTGGCAGCATTAGTTACAGGTCAGTGCTACTCAAAGTGTGGTCTGCGGACCAGTGTCAACCATGACCTGGTACTGTTCTGCCACGAGACAGAGACAGAATTTGAGACTCGATATGTAGACATGTGTATGGCAATCTGACAATGAGGTGGCATCTCACTGTGTGATCAGAAGACTTGTCTTGGTGAACAGGGAACTGACCAATTCAGGAATCGTTGACCAGATGGCAAGTTGCACATGGTGGGAGCTGGGGATGAATGCTGGGGGTAGGGCCACATGCTGGTCTGTGATTAAACTCAACTGCTCTTTCCCATTTGTGTATTCTAACGGAACTGTATATTTTGTTGTGAATTTTTTTTTTTTAGTGTTTCCTTGACTACTGAAGTTGAGCTCCTTTTTATGTTTATTGGCCTTTTGAGTATCCTATTTTTAAAAAGTGGCTGTTCAAGTGTTTTGCCCATTTTTCTATTGGGTTTCTATTGGGTTTTCAATCTTTTTCTTATTGAAGAGTAGGAGTCATTTCAATATTCTGGATATTACTCTTTTGTTGGACGTACGGAACTAAACAAAAATGGATGGGATAGATGGAATTAAAAATTTCAAAAAAGATTTTTCACCCAGATAACTTGAGAAGCAAGACCATGAGGATTAACCCTGGGTCCTATTCATGGTAATGCCTTGCAAATTTATTTTTAAGAGATTAGAGAGAAGAGTGAGGAATTTACACATGATATCCTCAGTCAGGACTATTAAAGGTGCAAGAAAAAATATCCAATTCAAGTAGTTTTTTTTTTAAGATTTTATTTATTTATTTGACAGAGAGAGAGACAGCCAGCAAGAGAGGGAACACAAGCAGGGGGAGTGGGAGAGGAAGAAGCAGGCTCCCAGCGGAGGAGCCTGATGCAGGGCTCAATCCCAGAACGCTGGGATCACGCCTTGAGCCAAAGGCAGACGCTTAACAACTAAGCCACCCAGGCGCCCCCAATTCAAGTAGTTTAAGCAAGAAAAGGAATAGATCAGCTGCCCGAACTGGGATGGATTAAGGCATGGCTAGATCCAGGTGTTTAAGGGGTCTCTCTCTCTTTCTAGTTCTCTCTCTCTCTCTCCATCTCTTGCCCTGCATTCTCTATGTTAACTCTATTCTCTGGTATATCCTCTCTTTCTGTTGGAGAGAATGACCCTCAGAAATGAACATAGTTCTTCCTTGTCCTAGTCTGAGGGACACTTTCTGTCTCCGAAAGTCTATTTAAATTTTCCCAAAGGATTTTGGTAGGGCATGTTTGGATTATAAGCCCACCCAGGGACCAGTTTGAGTTCCCACATAGTGGGGGGAATAGAACTGAGATCCTGAGATCCCTACCAGAAAGTGCTTGAATTTAAGGACAGTCAGTACCCAAAGGGAAGGAAGGAATGTAGAGTAGATCTACAAAAAAATAGACGTTCCCTACCTCACCTACAGAGGCAAAGGGGAACCATGGAAAACTCGGGAATGAGGCTTAGTGACACGTGTGTATGTTGGCAGAGGAGGAGGGGGGTGTAATGTGAAAGATGTATCTGGCATCACTGGGTGGTAGCAGCCAGAAGTGACTGGTGGCAAGGAAAAACAGCAGGTGAATGTACAATTCAAAATGTGCTTCTCTCTTCATGACTCTCTCATTCATTTATTCATCCACTTAGTCACCCAATAAATATCTGTTGAGCACTAATCTTTTTGCCAAACCTTCCCTCATAATGGCATTCCTATGATACATGAGACAGATATAGTCCCTGATGTCATGGAACTAATAGTTGAGTCATTAAATATCCCAAAAGTATTCTTTTCTAAAAAAGGTAATGTAGCCTTATCATTATGCAGGGCATGAGCAAAACCAGTGGGCTGGGCCATGCTAAGAATTCAAACGGCAGCAGTTTTTATCAGTAATATCTTCCACCAGAGACTAAGGATGACATAATCCCTGCTAATAGGTATGGAATTTATCTCTGAGCTTCCTGGCAGCTAAGACAAAAAAAGGAAATCTGTTGAATTACCTCACTCTCATTGTCTGATGGCCAATTCATCATGGAAAGGTAAGCCTTTCCTTGGGTTCAATACTTGGAGGAATTTATTAAATGAGCCTATATAAAAAAATGTATTGAGTAACATCATATGGTCTTGTCCCCTAACCTGACAGAATGACCAAGAGCTTCACACAAGTATTTCACACAGCAGCATCTTGTGCCTAGTCGCCCTCAATTTCTCCCCAAATCAGCTTCAGACAACATGGAATCAGAGTGATATCACATCCCGGGACATAAAGCGCTCTTAGGGAAACCTTTTTAAAACTTCTTTCTGCTGCTTCTATATCCTCTTTCATACACCTATAGTTCCCCTAGGACATCTGCATGTCCCTGAATTCTGACTATTTACTGACATATCTGTTCCCCTCATCTTCCCTCTCCACTAGATTCCCATTTCTTAAGGGCAGATCCCATGCCTTTTAAAAGTGTGTATTCCCAGTATCTACCACTGTGTCCAGCCTAAGATGGTGAGTGTGGGGGGAATGGGTAGAAGGATAGAGGAAGGAAGGAAGGAAGGAAGGAAGGAAGGAAGGAAGGGGATGGAGGGAGGGAGGGAGGGAGGGAGGGGATGGAAGAAGGAAGAGAGGGAAGGATGAGAAAGTGAGAGGGAAAAAGGAAGAGAGAGAAGGAGGGTATCTCTCCAAGGAGGGGAAGGAGGAAAAACTCATCAAAGAGGTCCCCAGGCCAGGCGGAAAGAAGCCAGTTTGGTCTAACGGAGCATAGGCAGTGAGTAGCACAGGGGACTTATGGGAAGACTATTCCGGAAAGTGTAAAGAGCTTACAAGAAGACTAAGTTAAAGACTGTTCTGTTTTAACAAAACTTTAAGAACTTGGCGTGTTCAAAAAAAAATCAATACCCAACGGGGATTTCCATCAATCAATTATGATAAAGAGATAAGGAAGTCCTATTTTTACCCATATCTTTCTGTTGTCTCACCAAGGGCTGTGGTGGTCCCTGGGGTTTGCTGCTCAGGGACAGGCAAGGCCCGGCCCGTGGCCGTGGTGATCCCAGTCTTGTCCCCAGCAGGCTTGGACCATGTGTTTTAGGATGAGGGAGAGGAGCACCGCGGCATCACATACGACCAGGGCCATTTCCAGTCCTTTGCTGTCCTAGGCACGCTCTGATTTTGATGGCCCCACCTTATGTCATGTCAAAAATATTAAAAGCACTCGCATCATAGCAAAATTTATTTTTTGCTATAAAGGAACTTCAAAGGATTTTTATGATTTTGCTTTTGAAATGATATGGCTCCGAGTGACTCATTTATTTTGTGACTAGTCATGGTTTCTCAGGCTTCACAGCTAATTGTGCACGGCAAAGCAAGAAAACCTATCCTACAAATTGCATTCAAATGCTGTAAAATTTGCATACATTCTACATTTAACAAGTAATGACGTTTGTACATATCAATTAAGCATTTACTTGTCTTTAGTTTGCACTTTGTTTTTAGTTTTTTGGAGCCGATGGTAGTTCGAATCTCAAGCATCTTTGTGAGCCGTTGTGAAGAACGTGGGCTTTAGGCACCGTGCCTGGAGTAGGTTGTGGGTGAAATGGCCTCATCGAGGACGGGCTGGCACATGTCATGTCAGGCTGGACAAACCTCTCTTTAGATGTCAGAGATCTGATGTTAAGAGAAGGACAGTCATTTTGCTTTGAATTCAGGGCTCACGAACGCCTCCCCATCAGTTCAGGACCTCATTAAGATGAAGGGGTGGTAGGTTTTATAGGTGACCGTCTTGTTCTAAAGCGTTCTGGTGTGAGGACACCAGACTTAACATCATAGACCAGAGTTCACGTCCCGACTGTGCGCTGGGTAACTGAGTCACTCATCTGTGAAATGGGGCCAGTGCTAGAAATCCATCATCAGTCCTAGGGCTGCTTGGAGTTTCAACTGAGACCATCTACAAGAAAATTATTTATTGAGAAACACCAGCTACGAAGACAGCTCAGGACCGTCCTTCCGAATCCCGGCTTCACTTGAGCATCGCTGAGGGGGCTTTTAAAAAGTACTGAATGCTGGGTCCCACCGGAGACCAATTAAATTGGAATCACTGGGGATTGAGAGCAATAGTCACTTTTGTTTTTTTAAAGGCAGCCCCCTTCTGGTGACTCTAACATGCAGCTGCTGTTGAACACAGAGGTGCCCAGCGAGGACATCTGTGCTCAGGGCTGCTGCAGCTGTGCCCTGACCGGGCTCATCGTTGGGCATGGGTTTGGCTTGCTCTGGCTGCCCAGCTTCTTGGCAGTTGGTTCTGTGAATTTGGCAGAGACTGTAGGGCTCACGGATACACGTGCTTTCCTGGCACGCAGCCAGGCTTTGCTTCCCAGGCCCGCAGTCACGTGGAGCCGTGGGGGTGAGCCCGGGCCAGTGGATGTGGGCAGGAGTGACATGCACCGCTTCCTGGCCTTCCCCAACGTGTGGCTTTCCTAGGGCTGCCGTAACAAATGACCACGCAGGGGTGGCTGAAACAACAGAAATTCATTTTCCCATAGTTCCAGAGGCCAGAAATCTGAAACCAAGGTGTCAGCAGAGTTGGTTCTTTCTGGAGCCTCTGAGGGAGAATCTGGTCCATGCTCCTTTTCCGGTGTCTGGTGGCTTCGGAAATCCTTGGCATCCTTTGGCTTCTAGATGCATCACTCCGATTTCTGCTTCCATCTTTCTATGACTCCCCTTGTGTCTCCGTCTTAAGCCTCCCTCTCTGCTAGGATAAGGACAGCAGTCATCACATTTAGTGCCTACCCTAAATGCACAATCATCTCATTCCAAGAATCTTCATTATGTCTGTAAGATCTTATTTCCAAATACAGTCCCGTTCACAGGTAACAGGGGTTAGGACTTGGATGTATCCTTTCAGGGGTGGGGGAGGACACTCTCCAACCTACTATACCCAACAAACAGCACAAAACTGAGCAGCCCTCCTAGGTCATCCTCCAGCTCTCTTCCCACCAGGCACCTGCTGAAGGGAGAGCACCACTGAGCTCTTAGAGGAGGCCGGGGCCACAGGATGCGGGGAGCCTGGATCCCTGCAGGACTGCGGAACTGTGATGCATGGGAGGAAGTTTTACGTATTAAAGCCACTGTGGGGGCGCCTGGGTGGCACAGCGGTTAAGCGTCTGCCTTCGGCTTAGGGCGTGATCCTGGCGTTGTGGGATCGAGCCCCACATCAGGCTCTTCTGCTATGAGCCTGCTTCTTCCTTTCCCACTCCCCCTGCTTGTGTTCCCTCTCTCGCTGGCTGTCTCTATCTCTCTCTGTCAAATAAATAAATAAAATCTTTAAAAAAAAATAAAATAAAAAAATAAAGCCACTGTGATTTCGAGTCGTTACCTTACTTAGCCCCTCCTGACTGACAAGCAAATTCTGACAGTCTTCCAATTAATTTATTTTCTGCCCAAGCCAGCCTGTGAAACTAAGCGCATCTGTAGACACTAAGCTTCCATCGTTGGAAACCAAGAATCCTGGCCACTACATCCTCCCACCTGCCTCTCCCGCATCCTCTAGCCAAAGGCTGCTCACTGGTAGCGTAGGAAAGCACCTTGGAGACCATCTATTCCAAAGCCCCTGCTTCAGTGATAAGAAAATGGAGACCCAGAACCCAGGTTCAGTCGTGAAGGCAGGACCCAGCTTCACAGCCTGTGTTAGTTTCTGGGGGCCACTGTAACGCTCTGTGGCTTAAAATAACAGAAATTTGCCGGGGCGCCTGAGTGGCTCAGTTGGTAAGCGTCTGCCTTTGGCTCAGGGCATGATTCCAGAGTCCTGGGATCGAGCCCCACATCTTCTCCCTGCTCCATTGGGAGCCTGCTTCTTCCTCTCCCACTCCCCCGCTTGTGTTCCCGCTCTCGCTGGCTGTCTCTATCAAATAAAAAAATAAAATCTTTAAAAAAAAAAAAAAGAAGTTTGCTCATAGCTCTGGAGACCAACTGTGAGCAGAGCCATGCTCCCTCTGAGGGCTCTAAGAGAGAAGGCTTCCTGGCCTCTTCCAGCTGTTGGTGGTTCCAGGTGTCCCTCGGCCTATGGCCACATCGGTCCAATCTGCCTCTGTCCCCACATGGCCTGGCCTCGTCCTCTGTCTCTCCTCTTTGTATTTTCTCCCCTTTTTATAAGGATACCTGTCATTGGATTTAGGGTCCACCCAGGGAATCCAGGATGATCTCATCCTGACCTCCTTAAAGTCATTATATCTGCAAAGACCTTTTCCCCAAATAAGATAACATTTGCTGATATGCGGGGTGAAGACTTGGACATATCTTTCTGGGGCTACAATTCAGCCCATTACTCAGCCTAGAGGCAGATGTCCTTTCAACCGCTCTTCCTCCAATTCTCGTGTTTCTCATCAGGGTATGAACTGCGCACGGTGTGGGAAATACGAAGGACTCTACCTAGGTGCGCTAAATTAGTATTTCCAGCAGGCGGGAGTAAGAACTTTTATATCTAAAATCAAGGTTTGGTGCCTGGCTTACCAGAAACCCACATTCTCAGCGGACGTGAGTGGGTCTTGTATTTATTGACTTCCCACCACACTAGTGCTCTCATCTGTGTTACAGCACCTGGCTCTCAAAATCACCAGCAGGAGGGCTGCTGCCACCATTTTGACGCACAGGAAAATCAAGAAGGAAATCGTTTGCCCAGCAGACCCTAAGACAACAGTTTGAATGCAAATTTATTTGGAGAGTGCTTCCAGAAAGAACGGGGAAGAGAGAGGAGCCGTGAGATGGGGAAGGGAAGGTGCCAACACAAGGCGCGCTGATGGGCAGGTTAGCGCGGCAGGCAGCTGGGCAGCCGTCCGACTGGGGACCTCTGAGCCACGGCGCGGAGTCCATGTCGGAGAGGTGAAGATGCTCTATCTTTCTCCCCTGACTCCCATCTGATACCAGTCTAGGGCTATTTCCAAAATGATCGCTCCCCGGCTCTTCAGCCTGCTCATGGATAGAATAAGCTCTGGTGGCTGGAGAAAGCCTCAGACAAAAAGTTGCAGGTGCTTTTAATAGGAAGCCATTGGTGCCGAGGGACTGGACAAGGGCTGGGGGACAAGGCTGGTGCGCAGGTGCTGTTTGCCTCCAAAGCCTTTGCTCCTTCCACCATGTTCCTTGCACAGCTCGGGGACAGACGTGTGGCCTCCTGCCTGCCCCACTGCCTGCCCTGCAACCAGTTCTTACTGAAATCCCCTGCTGTTTGCAAGACTTCCTGAAGCCTAAAGGCTTTGAGATCAAGTCCAGAAGATTCTTCCCTTGGATGCTTCTGCAGTGTGTGTTTTTGTGTGATGGGTTCTGTGTGACCCAGTGACATGCATCATACTTGAAATATTTCCACTGCTGACAAAATAAATCAGCTTTCCCCGCCGTAGCGCTCAGCTTATTAGGGGAAAATGGAAAAGGGGCATTAAATATTAATGCTGCATATTTTCCTCTCCCTTGGCGCCTTCTATGCCACTGATCACTGCCCAGCCAGCACAGCCTTCTGTCTTTTTTCTCCTGATGATGGTAGGGGACAGAAGGGCCCTTTGACAAGGCAGGGAGGGACAAGAGTGTAAAATGGGGCTCCAACTGGTTTTCTAGGTTCTGGCTTTGGAATGTCCCTGTTTCCACCAGATGCCAAAGATGCAGCCGGAAACTTCTTCTCCAGTGGGAAGCCTCCCGCTCTGCTACTTCAGCTTGGAAGCATTCGTAGTACAGAGAAAGCAGTTTCTAGAAGAAAAGGTGGTTTCTGAAGAGGCAGGCTGGAGAAATGAACCTCAGAGAAGCAGTCGATTAAGTCCTGAGCTAACGGACTGAGGAGACCACTGGCTTTGGCCCTCGGGGGTTCCTTTTCAGCAAACATTCATAAAGGCACCCTCATTGGTTAGGCCAGACCACCGAGGAGGGGTGCGTAGGCAGCTTTCAGGCCTCGGAAAGAAATTCTCCCAGAGATATGGGTGTTTCATGCGGTGAATTTGTGGAAAACTCTGTACAGAAACAAAAAACTAATCCTTCAGAGGCATCCTTTTAGAATGCAGGGACGGCGGATTTCTTAGGATTTTTTTTCAATTAATTTTTCATTACACAAATAATGCATTAATCCAATTAAATCACTACACATAAGGCAAGAGCAGCTTTCCCACTCCCCTTCCTTGGTCCCGGTGCCCTTCCCTCACTGCCGCTTGGAAGGATCGCAGCAAAGGGTCAAGGGGAGGAGCGCTGAGTTTGTAATGTGTGCTTGTTCGTTTTTGATGCTTCTTCTCAAAAAAGCTTCTATTAATTGCAGGTGAAATCTGCTGAGATTTGGCCTTGTGACTGCTCTCTCTTGTCCCTAGATGGCCTCCCTCCTCCACTCACGCCACCCATACACAGGCCCATGACATCGCATCCGGTGACCATTTCAGTCCTTGGTGCCAGAGCCCGGGAGCCGTTGAAGGCTCTGTGTCCTGCGGCATCAGCAGAACCAGCCTGGCTCTCAACACTTGTCACAATGGTCCCTCCCTGCTCCCTCCTTGTCTCCCTGACCCCAGTCCTCCTGAGTCTGGCTGGGGGACTCCCCCTCCAGGGCAGCTGACATCACTTCGCTGGGTGGCCCCTTTGACCATTCTGTTCCTTTCTCCTTCCTTCCCTCTTGATCGTGCTCTTATTTCAAGACAGCACATCTTCTGGAAGCTTCCTCTTGTCTGTGCTGGTGCTCTGGGCCTTTCTTCCTTGGACTCACCTGCAGTTAGCCCTGGAGGTTCTGGGGGGACCAGTTCTCCACTGGGCTGCGTTTGCTTCATTTTCTCTCCAGCCACACAGACTCTTTGAGGTCCGGGTCCGCGCTTCAGTCATCCACATTGTCAGCGCTGTTGGGGAGACCTGCCATTTCCCGGGCTGGGTCCCTGGTACTTCATGCCAGGCCTCTTACTTCACCCCATTCCCGTTTATGGCTAAGGATCTCGGACTGCGGGAGGTTGTGTCCCTTGTCAAAAGTCCCGCGGCTGGTACAGGTCAGAGGCAGGATTCGAACCCAGGGCGGACTCCCAAGGGCGTGAATGATAAGGATAAATGTGTGACGTGCACCTGCTGACGTACTTCCCCCAATTTTGCTTAACCTGTGGCCCTTTTCCTAGAAGCCCCATATCCGAATCCCTGGAGGATTCCTAGGGGACGGGTCCTGGAGTCTGTGGCTCCCTCCGCGCCCTCTCTGCCCAGGCCCTTGGCGAGCTCAGGTATGGAAGGGTTGGGGGAGGGCTGCCTCTCCAGCGGGTGTAGGCCTCCAGGGAGCAGGCAGAGCTGTCAGCAGTTTAGGTTAAATGAGCGTCCAAAGGCCAGCGCTGCAGAGAGATCATGGGAAGATATTATCCACGGTTGTTTACAAGTGAGAGTGAGAAACTCCTTAGTGGCTTTCTTGAGGAAGGAAGACATGTCCCTTGAGGGAAAATTAGGCAAATTGTGTGCCTGTTTGGGCCACACGGGCTCAAATCCTCACCGGGGAAATTAACTTGTCACCGGCATGGCTGTCACTTGGGTTCTTTTCATGGCCTCCGTGTTTAAGCATCATTGCAGCCTCGGGGAGATGTGGTGCGCGAGTCCTCACACCTCAGCACTTGCACGGGGGGCGAGGGGGCTTCATTCACGGTGCTTTGCAGGCTGGCTGGAATGTTCCAGTGATTCCCACGAAGGATAATGGTAATCTGTCCCCTCTCTTGCACCTGCCAAAACTCCGTGAGCTCCCCTCCGCTGAGCTGCTCTCTGTTGTGTTCAGCCTCCCCTGCTCAGAAGAATGTGCTCTAACAGAGCGTAGGGTCCCTGGTTCCAAAATGATTCACGAATGACACATGAAAAAATGGCTCAGCGGTCAAGTAAATGTGGAGAATGCTCTTGCCAGTGTCTTGCTGTGGGACTTCTCAGAGCCTTCAATGTGCTCACATGTAGAATAACTCTCCTAGGGGGGTTTGAATCACTTCCCCAAGATCTTTTTTTGGAGTAAAACATTTATATCCAGAGAGGAGTGGTCCATTCCTCACACTGTGACACCGGAGTGGAGAAAGATTGAGAACCCTAGAGCAGATAAGACGGGGTGAGAATGTCTTCCTACCCCCCCCCCCCCGCCCCCCCTGCTGAATATCCTCTGGGCCTCTGTTTCCTCATCTCAAAGCATGGGGGACGGAATATCTTCAAGGCATTGGTGAGAAGAGTAATGAAATATGGTTCTTGGTGCCCCGTGGGAGCATGGGCAACATTGGACTCCTCTTCCTCCCACGCAGACCCAACATGGTGCCCTGCACCACTGCACTTGGCTCACAGCAGGCCCTAAGGCCGACCTGTGTGATAGCTATTTTCGTATGCATTTTTTCCTTCTCACACAAGATTGTGAGCTGCATGAGGGCTGAAGCTGTACCTTTGTTCTGTCGGTCCCTTTATGTGTCGGCAAGGTGCCTGACTCACAGAAGGTCCTTGACATGTGGTAATTACATTCATATCAAATCTCGTCACTTCTTCAGTTATGCAGGATCACAAGACTCTACAGATCTCTTAGAGAATCTGCAGGGTGGGACCGAGCCTATACATGAATAAATGAACCAAGGACAGGTAAGTGGGTCCTCTTTTTTTTCAAATTCAGTGGAACTTTGCTGTGCATAGATAAATTTTAAACATTCTCTGATTTGGAGGAGAGTCAGTCTTTTTGTTCTATGTAGGCCTTCAACTGATTGAACGAGGCCCACCCATACGAGGGAGGGCAATATGCTTATTCTGGCTACTGATATGTTAATCTCACACCCCTATTCCAGAAACATCCAGAATCACATTTGATCAAATATCTGGGCACCCCGTGGCCAATCGAGTGGACTCATAAAATTAACCGTCAAAACCTCCTAGTTGCCAGATTCAATCTTGAGTCTTCATCCTTATTCTGCCTTATCTCAAGCAAAACACCATTTTTGCATCACTGAAACTTCTTCCTCTTCTGTCCCCTTCCCCAGGTCCCTGAAAATTTCCTTCTTCTCAGTCTGCAGTAGAGTCCAGGGGTTACGAGCTTGTGCTGTGGAGCCTGGTTTTAAATCCTGGCTCCTTTCTTTGCTAGTGTTTGACCTTGAGCCTCAGTCTCACCATCTGAAAACTGAGTCTCTGGTTGAGAAGTTCTAGGTGTTATACCTGAAACACACTAAGAATGGTTCCTGTGTCTTAGTGACCTGCCCCAGGGTCTCTACCCTGTCTCCTTTTAAATAACCATGTTCCCCAGGCCCCTCTTTTCTCTCTCTCTTTTTTTTAAGATTTTATTTATTTATTTGACAGAGAGAGAGAGCCAGCGAGAGCGGGAACACAAGCAGGGGGAGTGGGAGAGGAAGAAGCAGACCCCCAGCAGAGAAGCCCGATGTGGGGCTCGAACCCAGAAGGCTGGGATCACGCCCTGAGCCGAAGGCAGACGCTTAACGACTGCGCCACCCAGGCACCCCCCCTCTTTTCTCTTTTATTCTGGCCTCCCTTGCTTTGAGAATGCCCACTCAACTGGCCGAGCATCGCCTTCCACTGCAGGTTTCCTGTATAATCCGTGTACATGAAACTTCTATAAATCTCAGATCATGACTTGGTGGCCAATAATATCCCGGTTTAGAAACTCACGCAAACTTTTATCCCAAGCCACCAAATGACTTGTAAAACAAATTGTTAACCTTCCCCCTTGCAAAAATCCAAACTTATAATAAAGCTTGTATCTGACGTCGAAAAACACAATTTCTGTTTCAACTTACCCTCCCATTCCCTACCCCCTGCTCACCCCCAACGTCCCCACCAGAAACCTCCACAGGGAGGAAATTTCAGATAGTTTCATAGGATTTAGATCTAACAGGAAAAACGCAAGTCCAGTTCCTCCTGGCCAAAGAGTGTTTCCAGAAGGTTTGAAGGCATCGCCGTCTCGTCTGCCAAATCATGGATCATCCTCCGAAGTATTTAACTGCAATCAATTTTTGAGTTTTGAAATGTTGCCTGATTTCCCTTACTTCCTATAAAGAAACAAGAAACAAAAAGCGAGTGCGCACACACATATATTCCAGGAGAGCTGGCGTTTGCTGTGAGCCACTTATCGTGATCCAGAAGATTTACTCAGAGGCATGATTAATTGGAACTTATTTCAGTAGAACTTATTTCCCTTCATCTCATTACAGAAACAAAGGAAGATTATAGGCCAGGGGATCCGTGAGGTTTCAAGAGAGCCTTACTGCTGAATGAAGTTGGAAGGAGTTGACACACGGTCGGAGATGGTTAACATCCAGAAATTCTTACAAAGAAACAGCAATTCTTTCCCATTAATCCCGCCTGGCCTCTTTGATCTTGAGTGGTACCATGGCTGCAAGTTAAGTGCAAAGCCACCGTGGCATCAAAGAACCCCTGTGACCTTGCCCCGGAGAAGGGTTCCTCAAGAACACGGAGGATTAAAAATAGCAACGGCAGTAATAATACAAACAAAACAAACCAACAAAGCAGAGGTTCAGAAAAATGTGAACAAGCAGAGAGTCTTTCAGGACGACGTTCGAGCTGGTGTGTTGTAAATCTGTCATCTGTGCCTGTGATGACGAGCGTGTCTGTGTGAATCCATCACCCAGCCAACGTGGAAATGGACCAAGTTGGGCCTGGAAATGGACCAGGCTGGGCCAGGTTGGGTCACAGTTGCCCCTTTTTGTAAGATGAGTCATTACATGATGGACAGAGTTGGACGAGATGCAGTTCGGGGGGCACTTGAAGGATTTTTTGGTAGATGACCGACCGATTTTTCCTTTGTCCTCTGTTTTTCTTACTGTCTGTAGAGCTTTCCGAGGCCCTCAGAAGTTCAGCAAGGAAGCCTATGGAAGTTTTAGAGCCCCAATATTTGTGGCAACGATTCAAGATGCCCCAAAACAAGAAGGGGCTCAGGGGACCGACACTCTCATTTGTATCTTCTTCGGACCCAACAGACTGAGCCCCCAAATCTTTTAAACATTCTTTTAACGTTGGAAGTGGCCGCAGGCCATGAAACATTCCTTTAATTCTGGAAATGGGGAGAGAGGGGGGATGACGGCTGTAGAATAAGGATGTTATCACCCGGCACGGCTGGTGGTCAGGCTTCATGCTCAAAATTGTCCAATTAAAGAAATAAAAAAATGTAAGCTCTGTCGGGAAAAAATGCAAATAAGGCGGCTCAGGGTTAAGATTTTGAGTGGTTTGCTGGTTAAAATTATGCTCTTGTTTATGGGGGAAATGGATTTTGAAAAAAAAAATCTATATACAGCTGCGTGAATTAGTCAACCATGTATTATGTGATTGAATAACAACGTAATCCATCGTAATGGCGGCGAGGCAGGCCAAAGCCATCCCAGATCCAGAGGACGCATGCTTTTTTGCTCTTTCTACTTTAGATGTAGGAAAAACAAGTTTGGGGGAGTTGTCTCTTTCGCTCTTTTTTTGTTTGTTTGTTTCCGAGGGTGATGTCTCACAACGCTTTCTTGCAACTTTTCATTTTGAGGAGCTGGGGGGGGGGCTGGCGCAGGAGCTGGGGCAGGACTGGGGGTGTGTCTGTTTATGTGCCTGCCCCGGGCACAACCGGAAGGCCATTTAGAGTGGATGCTATGGTGTGGCCTTGTTTGACAGTCCCCGTTCCTGGGCATCCCGCCTGCGAGGACTGGTCCATGGGGTGGGGGAGGGGATGAAACCCCAGCCCCCTGCCTGGATTCAGAGCAACCCTGGGGGCCGTCCCAGCTCCAGAGCCTCGGCTCAGCTCCTTCTCCCTCCGATATGCCACTCCCCACTTCCCTCCCACCCCTTCTGGCCTGGATGGAGGAGCTCCCCCTCTCCCCCCCACTACGAACCCTCTGGCGGGCACGTCTCCCAGTGTCCGTCCAGGAAGACTGCCCACTGCCCAAATGTCGCCCCTTCACTTCGGGTGGGCGGTCAACGAGATCGGGCCAACGCCTCGCTGAGCTGCCGTTGGTTGTGCGATCACAAAGGTGCGTGATTCGACAAAGTCACCGACGTTTCTGGAAACAGGTCTGGTTTCCTTAGGACCACCCCCCCCCTCCCCGCCCCAGAGCACTGACAGTGGCCGAGCCACCTCAGGGGGTTTGGGACGTAGGAGCGTTTCCACCCATGTGGCCTGTCATCCTGCCTCAAATTCTACCTTTTTGCTACTCATTTCTTTTCACCTGAGGGCTTTTCAGGTTTTCAGAGGCTCCTGTTGCCAATCTCTTAAAGATGCAGCGCAGTTCTGCGGGGAGAACCCACGTTCAAGGCCCAGCTCTGCCAATTACTAGCTGTGTGATCTTAGAGCTGACAAAGCACACCCGTCTCGGCGTCAGGGGGTGGGTGTCAGGGCTGTCGTCTGCCCGCCTAACACAGCAGCTGTGGGGCCTGAGGAGGTCCCGCGTGGGGCACCAGGGAGGGCAGGGGGAGAAGCCCAGGCTGGGGGGGAGGACAAGGCCTCCACACGTCAGGGAGCATGTCAGCTGACTTTAGCAACGGGGCACAGCCGGTCTTTCCAGAGAGGGGCTTGGAGCAGAACTTAGAAGGGGCCCTGGGTGGGACCTCTGCTTTGGGGCCCAGGTGGACTTGAGTTCAAATCTCACCTCTACCGCCCATGTGGGCAAGTCACTTAGCCTTTCTCTGCTTCAGTTTCTTTATCCATATAATAGGATGATTGTTTATGATGAGGAAATGAAGACATTTAGACACACTGTCCAGAGCAGACGTTGTGAGCTGGAAAAATGCTAGCTTGTAGGAGTGGCAGAGTAGAGGGGACTCCCGGCTCGGCGACGTCGGGTGAAAAATGTAACAGCTCGCTTGGAGACTCAGCTTGCTTATCTGTACAGTGCAGTCGTACCGCCCATTTTATATGGCGGTTTTGGAAGCAAAAGAGAATGCCTGCAGGGGCGCCTGGGTGGCTCAGTTGGTTAAGCATCTGACTCTTGGTTTTGGCTCAGGTCATGACCTCAGGGTCGTGAGATTGAGCCCACATCAGGCTCCAAGCTCGTGTGGAATCTGCTTGAGATTCTCCCTCTCTTTCTCCCTCTGCTTCTCCCGCTTGGTCACTCTCTCTCTCTTTCTCTGAAAAATCAATCAATCAATCATCAATCAATCTTTAAAAAAAGTGAGAGAATGTATGCAAAGGGCCTGGTACTAACAGAAGCTCAGTAGTTACTATTATTGTTGTTATTTTGAGCAGTTTTATCTTTTTATCGAGGGTCCCAAATACATGGCAGCTACGCGATGGGCCAGCGGAGAAGTGGCATGGCTCGTTCTGTATACACAGTCCCAGACGGAACGGTCCCAGCTTTCTCACTGATGGTGGGACACTCCCCAGGGTCTCTGCCTGCCAAGTTATTTGTTATTTGCTTCCTAGCGGGGAAATAATACAGGGAACTTGGCCACGGTAGGCTGGAGTCTCACTGTTTTCTGGGAATCACCTGATGCCAGGATCTGCAACCTGAGTGCCTGGTCCAGAACAGGCAGCCCAGCCAGGCCACAGACAAAAGCTCCTTTGGTCCCTCAGCTGGCATCAGCCACCGCCTTGGCAGGGTGTCTGCTGATGGGTGTTCAGGTGTCACGTGACCATCCCTACTTAGAGATCTTTGGATAGAGACTTGGGCCATTTCTGGTCATTGAGTCCCATCCACAACTTTGTGAGGATATAAGAAAAATTACATTCTCACTATAAAATACCTCAGCAGATTGAGTAAATACCAAAGAAATCTGCTTTCCTCTTAGGGAGGAAGCTGGTGTCGGGGTGCCACAGAGAGAGCACTGGACTGGGCCCTTCTCTGGTGACTTCGGCCCAGGGATTGCTGATTGCAGGGAAAAGAAGCTCATTAAAAAGCAGGGGTCCCATTATAAGTGTTCAGGGGCAGCTCTTGGGACCCCGTTGCAGGAAGCTCAGCCTGGCTTCCGGGCAAGTGGGAAGTCACCACCTCTCTCGGCCTCTCAGGCAGCCTGTTTCCGCAGCTCCTCAGATACCTGCCCGGCTCCCCCCCGCCCCAGAAGACGACTTCCCCTGCCAGGCCTACTTTCTGCTCCTCCTCACTTCATTTACCCAGGGCTTTGGCTCACCTTGGCAATGATTCCAGACTTGACACTCCCAGCTCCTCACAGCTCAGTGACATAGTAGAGACCAACGATCACTTCGCGTAAATACCGAGGAAAGAGAATCTGATTGGTTTAACTTGGGTCAGGTGTTAGCTCCTGGCCCAATCAGCTGTGACCTGGGGAAATGGTGCCATGATGATGCCCTTGCAGGCTCTCTGTATGGGGAGGTAGCTGGTAAAGGAATCACGAATATTTGGAAAACTTGGTTAAGCTTTCTGGGTTTTACTTTCCTCAACTGTAAAAGAATACTAATTATTATTATATGGGCCATTAAGTGTCAGATTAAATCATTTTACATATGGAAACTGGTGGACCTCCACAGCCCCACTCCTGTACCTCTTCAGTCGTCTGTGGGCACATAATGATAACCCTAACCCCCAGCTCATAGGCTAAAGGAAGTCCGTTCTTCAAGGAAGTTCTTTAGGGTATTTCCGGGAACCCTGAGGAACACATGTACATTCCACAAGTCGACCCAGGTGGCGGATTGTCATCCTTCCCAGCCTCCTTGTTCTGCATTGTTTCTTCTTTTGAGCTCAGCAGGGCATCTCTTAGTATCCTGTTTTCCAGGCTGTTGACACTCAACCTTGGATATCTTTATCCCTAACATGGATGTGAGCTCCTTCCTTCTGTCCCCAAAGCACAGCTTAAAGAGAACGGAGATGATATTTACACCCCCCAGCTTTATTGAATTATGACTGACAAATGAAAATTATATATATGTAAGTCATACAACATGATTTTTTAAAATGGAAATGATGTACCTTTATTGAATTTTTTGAAGATTTTATTTCTTTATCAGAGAGAGAGATCGATCACGAGTGTGGGGGGGTGGGTGGGGGGTGGGGGAAGCAGACTCCTCGCTGAGCAAGGAGCCCCATGTGAGACTCTATCCCAGGACCCTGGATCATGACCTGAGCCGAAGGCAGACGCTTAACCAACTGAGCCACCTGGGCATCCCTGAATGTTTGAGGACAATAGAATTTAACAAAAAGACACAGCTTGGCCTTGTGTAGCTTCTACGGGGCCTTCGAGAGGCCAGAGGACCCAAAGGAATTCTGAGAACATTTTGCTGGGGGGGTTCAGGCCACTCTCAGGGAGAGGAAGGGCTTCATCCCATCTAGCCCCCAGTGTCCCTCATCCCTTTGCCAGGATTCAGCCCAACTCCCAGGAAATCCAACAGTGGGAACTTCCTGCCCACTCCCACCTGTCAGGTTGCTGTCGGACCCAATCACAATCAGCACAGACCTTTCTGGCTTCACCAGATCTGGCTTCTTCAGTTTAAGAGTTCTTCAGTTTTGAGTTGCTCCACAGGAGCAACTCAACAGGCTGGGCCCAGTTTTGGGGGCCAAGACTGCCTCTCCCTTCTTGCGGGGGTAGATCTTGGCACTCGATCACTTGTGAGCTCATTTTTGGTCAAAAAAACAAACTAATCTCCCAAGAATATACAGTGATTTTTCAAGCATTGGACACTGAAGTTCCAAGTTTTACAGAAAAAGAATTTCTAACTTTGGGATTCATCTGGAGAGTCTCCAACTGACATTTGTAAATGGTATACATTAGGGTGAGAACTGGCCTTACCAGTAGGACCAAACAGGCTCAGCGATGTGGCCCTTTCTTAAACAAAGGGAGTGTCTGTTCCAAAGACAAGTTCATTTTTCCCCTTCATAAACTACAGAGACTGTCTGACATTCCTAAAATGGCCGCTTTCCAACCTCAAATATTTAAAACCCCAGTCTCTTCCAAACGCCTTGTTCTAATAAATTACTTGCTTTGATGCTCCCAGCAACTTTAGGAGGTAAGGTATTACTTCCTTTACTTTACAAATAAGGAAACTGAGGCTCAGAGGTGGGTGATAATTGGCCTCAGGCTAATCAGTTGCAGGGTGGGATTCGAAACCAGCTTGGACTTTTGTCCTACCTCACCTTGTCCCATGCCCCCTTCCAGTTCCAATGTTCTGAATCTGAGGTCCCGTGATACCGGGAAGCTCTGAGCCTGGCGTGTGGGAAGGCAGCCTGTGATTGGCAAGAGTTGATGCCAAAGGACAGCGCAGGCTCCCTGCTTTGTGGTGCAAATCAGGTCCCCTGCGGAACGGAAAGGTGGGCTTTTGTTCCAAAGTCACGAAGAATTCAAGACCAGGACAGCAGAGCGTGAAACGAAGCACAGGTCCTTGGGAGTGTTGGATCCTTTGTGACCTGGCAGCTTGGACTGGTCACCTGGCTCCTGGGAGGGGCAGGGGCTGCAGAGTGCCATGGTGCTGGAGGAGACCAGGCGGTGTTCTGGGGAGCCTCCCCCACCTGCTCCTGGGGAATGCGGGATGAGTCCCGACAGCTTGTGGCAACAGATCTTTTTCTTTCTTTCTGCAGTTTAGCTCCTTTTATTCGTCCCGTCCCGTATTGTTGTTGTTTTGAATAATTTGTGTGGCTTTGGGGGGAACGGCTCTCGAACTGCTTTGAGCCTTAATAAGATAGGAAGTGATCGGAGGCAAGGAGGCCTGGGGAGAAAAGTGGAGCCTTCATTTGGCGCTGCAGGTGTCCTGGGGTCCTGCGAGCTACCCAGGGAGGTGCGCCGGGCAGGGCAGAAGCAGCGTGGCCAGAGAGCTGTGCTCAGATCTGAGCCGCAGAATGACACTTGGCAACATAAAACCCAAGGTGGAAAGTGAGAAAGAAATAGAGAAAAACAAACCCCCAGCTCAACCACCACCACCTGAATGAGGGGAAGCTGACAGCGGAAATGGCTGTGGGATTGCAAGTGGTTAACAAACACTGCTGGGAGATAGAATTCCCCTAATTGCTTCCCCCAGCAACGGAGGCATTTGGGCACTTGGCTGGGTCTCCCCCAGGAGGCAGGGTCCACCAGGGGGATTTGATTCTGGCTGAAGCCTCCCCAGTTCTCAGGTAACCACTGTTTGACCTACACCTTCGAAAGCCCGCTTCTGGCTTTCTGACTCTTTCAGGGTCTCTGGTATCGTGTGGGCAGCCTGGGGCTAGCCTTGAGGATACAAGGGCGCACAGTTAGGTGTGGGCCCTGCCCTCCTAAAATTCTCAGCTGGAGGGAGAGCCAGAAAAATGACCAGGCAGGGGTACAGACGGGGGAAGAGAGCACGGAAGAGGGGTGCCTCACCTAGAGAGGGCCTCTCCCTGGGGAAGTAAGATTCCTACAGAAATCTGAAAGGAGAGTAGAATTTATCCAGGTTTGGGGGATGGTAGGGGTGGGGGTGGGGCTTCTGAGCTCAAGGGAAAGCATGTGCAAAGGCCAGGAAGTGAGAAAGAGGATGTTGTATTTGCACGGCGGACATGACTGTGAGGAGAGACCTTCCTATCAACAAATGTGAGTTGAGTGGTGCTGGGGGCTTCGGTTCCGGTGAGCCAGCCCGCTCACTGGATCGTGCCTCTCTCCAGCACTTGCTTTTCCAGTTGTAGACCCTTCCCTGCTTCTCTTTTCCCTTGATTCTTCCCATCTCATACATCGGCTGGCTTTCTTCCATTGATTTATTCCATGTATTAGCAGAATACAAATAACATTGGAAGAAGCAAGAAAGATGGAATTAATTTCACTTTCATAAGATTGCCGAAGAATAAGCGGTTGGTTGATGAGGTGGCACCATAGAGGTGAGGACCCAGAATCTCGATCTCTTGTTCCTCCACCACTCCTGAGGAGTTGTTCTTGAATGCATGCTCCAAAATGGCTCTCCACGTGTCAGATTTCCATGGGTCAAGCTAAAGTGACAGAGGGTCACACACTCTTTTCTTTCATGGCTGTGGCATGGAAATCACATACATCCTTTCTGCTCACATGCCATTGGCCAGTGCTCAGTCATGTGACCACACCCAGCTACAGGGCAGTCTGGGAAATGTAGTCAGGCTGGCTCCCACGTTCAGAGACAGCTCAGAGGTGAATGGATCTTGAGACAGCTAGCAGTCTCTTTTCTGTTCTTTTTCTTGTTTGTGATTTTGGAGATCTGTCTTTACAGACTAATATTGCAGTGATGACTCCTGTTTGTTTAGCCCTGGGCTTGCCATCTCTCATGTGGACCTAGAAAGGCAGAGAACATCAATACTGGAAAGCTAACTATCATCCTGTACCCAAGCTAAAACTTACAGTAGACAAGGGGTAAAACATTTAGTGGAAGTTTGAGGTCAATGAAAGTTTCACTTTTAAGAGCAGGGCAAGGGAGGTCTACTCACTTTATTTAAAAGAGTTTTGTGGATTAGATTGCATGCAAAGTCAGTCCTCATTTGGGCCTTAAAAGCTCTCCATTGAGCAGAGACAGTGAAGGCTATGGACTTGCCGGTAGCCCTTAATCAAGGCCCAGCCTGAATTTCTCAGGCTTTGTTCCTTTGAAGGGCAGGGAAGGAAAAAACTGATGGATTGACAAGCTGGTGGGTGACAAACACGTTCCCTCAAAAGAAACCTTTGGGAGTGTGAGAGGTGGGCTATCCTTGAGTGAACGGGTTCAACCAGACGGATGATCCAGGTAATCCAATAAAACATTTCTTGTTTTTGTGACTAATCCAACTGTCATACTCCATTTTCAGGAGCTCAAACCATCAAAAAATGATTCTGAGTCTTAATGTTCACTTGCTGGTTTGCCTAGAATTAAATTTTCACCTCAGCCCTCTCTGCAAGTTGCCTACTCGTGTTCCAGACAATAACATACTAAGTAAGAAGAAATTAGGACAGGAGCATGATCATTTCATCCACTCCAGAACCCAATGCTTATTATTTGGGGTTTATTTGCAGTTTTGGATTATGCGTGTCTCATGATTCCCTGTCCTCGTCACCATAGGTAGCCTGGAGGTGATTTGTGTACGTGTGTCTGACTCGGAGGGAGATGATTTGAGGAACAATTCTCATCCCAGTCCTCGTGGTTCCCAGCCTCCAGGTGGGTGTCTGGCACGTGATAAGTATTGGATCACTGTTTGTTGAATTCATTCTGATAACCAAGCTTGACTGTAGTTCTTTTTTGGTTAATCAACATTGCCATTGTCAGCAGCATGATTTAGCAGAATGCCATGTTTCTGTCATGTTTTCTAGCTATGACTCCAACCTCCTCCTCTTCCACCTTCCCTCCAAGAGTCCCTTGCAGCCTTTAAAAGTGGAGAGAGTGCTTATCAGAGGCTGGAGGGAGTCTACACATCATAAAAATTAACCATACGGGGCAATTGGCGATGTCTTGCAAAGTAAACATACATACACGCCCCTTAACCCAGAAGTTGTCCTCTTGGATATTTATCCCAGAAAACGACAAAGTTCTGTTTAGACAAAACCTGTCCGTGAATGTTGGTAGCAGCTTTATCCATAATGGCTCGAGACTAGAAACAATCCAAATGTTCTCCAATGGGTGAATGGTTGAATGCTGTCTCCTATATCCACACAGCAGAATGCTACTCAGCAATGAAAAGGAACACACTTGTGAGATATGCAGTGTAGTAATCTGCTCGGGTCGCTGTAACAAAGTACTACAGAACTAAGGGGCTTAAGCAACAGAAATGTATACTCTTAACAGTTCTGGAGTCTGGAAGTCTGAGGTCAAGGTGTCCATAGGAACTTTCTCCTTCTGAAGGTGCTAGGGAAGAAACTGTTCCCACCTGTCTCCTAGTTTCTGGCAGTTCCTTGGCTTGTGACAGCCAAACTCCAAACGTTTGTGGTGTCCTCCCTATGTATGTATCCATGTCTCAATTTCTCCTTTTCATAAGGACACCAGTCCTAATAGATTAGGGGCCCACCCTACTCTAGTATGACCTACTCTTAATATGTGTGGGGACCCTATTTCTAAGAAAGGTCACATTCTGAGGTACTAGGGGTTAGGACTTCAACATGTGAATTTGATGGGGACACAATTCAACTCAACATGTCACAACATGGATAAGGGCTTATGTTATGCTTAGTGAAAACAGCCAATCTCTAAAGAGTGCATGCTGTACGATTCCGTTTATATAACACACAAAATGACAAAACCCTGGAGATGGAGAACTGATTGGTGATTGCCAGGAGACAGGAACAGGAGTGGGGGTGAGTCTATAAAGGGTAGCATGAGGGAGTTTCTTCGTGATGATGGAATGGTCTGGATCCTATTTGGTGGTGGTTATATGAATCAAGCTGAGGGTTCAAATTGCATCGAACTACATCCCTCTCCTCCCAACATGCGGCAGTGCATATGAAAACCGGTGAATACTGAACAAGGTTTGTAGTCTAGGTAACAGTATTGTACCAATGTTGATTTTCTGGTTTCGATATTGTACTCATTACATAGAATTGTCACCATTGGGGGAAGCTGGGTAAAGGGTTCATGGAACTATTCTATCTACCATTCTTGCAACTTCCTATATGTCTGTAATCATTTAAAAAATTAAAAATAAAAAATAAACTTAACCATATGATTCCGTTGGGGAATGGGAGGGAGGAAATGAAAGACTGGGGGCTGCACATTGGGTTAAAAAGCTCCTCATAATTCCACAAAGGGTCTTTGCCTCCTAAGTTCCATGATATTTGCAGTCAATCCACCTTCCTTCTCTGCTTGCGACACGAGGGGCCATGTTCAGGTGCCATGGGCCATGAAGGGCAGAGGTCAGAACACAGGTATTTAATTATTTCCCTCTAGACTTCTACCTAAGACTTGATTTTCTAGATTTTCAGATTTGAATTAGGTGAAATCTGGGCTGGCAGCCCCTGTCAGGACCTCAGCTTCTCAGATCAGCCGCCGCCTTACTCATCCACCGACACCTGTCCTTGAAGTCCTTGCGCCAGTCACCTCCCTGGGCACCTGGGGGCCCGGCTCCCTCTGCCATGCTGGGGGCATCTTGTCTAGCCCACCCCCACCCCTTCAACTGTACACAGATTTGCTGCCTGCCCTCACCTGGATCAAACTAACCCCCAGAAAGTTGGCTTTGCAATTCCTAAGACTTGGTTCAGATGACCCGGGTTCCAGCCTGGCTCTGCTGCACGTGCTTAAGTCAAGTCACTTCTCTGTGCCTCAGTTTTGTCAACTGTTCAGTGAGGGTAAATCCTTTCTAGCTAATCCTGAAGGCTGGAATATCCGGAAGCTTCAGCATGCTAGTAAATGAGAAGGTTTCATGTAAATGCGAAGTTCTGTTATAATGACCTCGTAATAACAATTTAATAGTGATTAATTATTAAGCATCTCCCATATATTAAGTTCAGATATTACCTGTTAATTCTTATAAGTGTTATGGACCTCCTGGCACCATACCAAGCGCATCCCATGCCTGCCTAAGAGATTGCCCCTCTGACGCTATTCACTCTGACTATATCTCTGAACGCTACAGGAGTCTTTGTCTCTGAGTGTTGATCCAGGAGAACAAGAGCTTTGTTTGCTTTCAGAAGTCCACATCCACCTTTTACCCGTGATCCCTGGGGTGGTGGTGTGACTGAGCCAGGTTGACAGGCTCATGGGAACTGATTGTGCCCACCTCGTCCCAGGTCTGAACTCTGTGACATCGCAATGGGGCCTGAAATTGGCCATGGTGAGAATATTTATACCATGGAAGTCAGCAAACACTACAAATCAGGACTACATTGTTGGTTTCCCCAGAAAGCCAGTCTTCAAGGCTAGGCAGATCCATTACAAATGGGATTTCTGGCGATACATTAAGCTCTCTCTCAGTTCCCAAGGTGAATGGAGGGAGTTGGCCACCAACATAAAATAGTAATTATGAATGCCCTTGAGAAATCTGCTGTAGAGCTTGCTGTCTGTTACCATGGGCAGTTACTGTCTTCAGGGCTCCATTCCCTCCTCTGTAAAAATGAGGGGATTGATGAGGTCTATCTCCTACTCTCAAAGCACTTCTCATGTTAGCTTTTCTTTTTCTTTTTTTTAAGATTTTATTTATTTATTTATTTATTTGAGAGAGAGAGAGAGAGAGAGCACAAGAGGGAGGAGGAGCAGAGGGCAGGGGACAAGCAGACTGCATGATGAGCCTGGAGCCCGATGCCGGCCTCGATCTCACCACCTTGAGATCACGACCTGAGCTGAAATCAAAAGTCGGACGCTCAACTGACTGAGTCACCCAGGCGCCCCATAGCTTTTCTTATTGTACTTTTGGTTGCTACTATTTTTATTATGAGGTTCCTGGTCCCTATAGGAAGGTAGGTTTTCAGCAGTCGACCATCCCACTCTTCTGAGAGATAATCCAGTATAATGTTGAGAGGACAGATTCTAAAAATTTCTACCTGAGTTCAAATCCTTACTCTATTACTTATTAGTTGTATGACCTTGAGCAAGTTGCTTAACCTCTCTGTACCCCAGTTTCCTCATCTGTAGGGTGGAGATTATAATAATACCTACCTCTCAGAGTCACCCCAAGGATTACATGAGTCAGTATGTGTAAAGCACTTAAGGACGTACCTGACTCATGGTAAGTACTATTAGGAGTTTGCTATCATTATGCTGATAATGAATGTACTGGGTTGAAGATTATCTCCCAAGAATTCATTACCTTCCCAGATCCTCAGAAATGTGATCTTCTGTGGAAACAGTTCTTGTAGATACAAGCAGGCCAGATGACAGTGCTGGAGTAGGGTGGGTCCCTAATCCAATAGGAGTGGTAAGAAGAGGCAGGACCCAGAGATAGACACACACACACAGGGAGATACTGTGCAGATACACAGGGAGACCAGCCCGTGATGACAGAGGCGGAGATTGGCTTGATGCCACCTCAAGCCAAGGGAGGCCGGCATTGCTGCAACAGCCAGGAGCTAAGAGTCAAGGAAGCATGCTCCCCTCAAGCCATCAGAGAGCAAATGACCTTGTTGACACGGTGATTTTGGATTTCTAGCCTCTAGAACTGTGAGGCAACAAATTTTGCTGCGTGCAGCTGACCAGTTTGTGACCGTTTGCTAAACTACCTGTGGGAAACTGATGCAGCGATCCTGTTGGAAGGTTTGAATGAGGTGGAAATACCCTTTTCCACAGCCTCCCTTTTGAACCCCACTACCTGTGTTTTTAAATATCCTTTCTTTTTTTTTAATAATAATTTTTTATGATGTTATGTTAGTCACCATATAGTACATTCCTAGTTTTTGATGTTAAATATCCTTTCTGCTTTTGCTCTGTTGGCTCTTTTTTTAAAGTCTTTTTTTTTTTTTTAAGTAATCTCTATGCCCAATGTGGGGCTTGAACTCATGACCCCGAGATCAAGAGTCGCATGCTCTACTGACTGAGCCTGCCAGGCGCCCCTCTCTATTGGCTCTTTCCCCACAGTCAGGGCTCTAATAACACCTGAACTCCTTGCAGCTACAAAATGGGGCTCGGGGGTGGCTTGGCCAGGATGTGTGTGAGGCCCCTGGAAGTACCGCTTAGGTTTCACGGTGTCCCTTTGTGAGGTCTGTGGGCGACCCGCAGAGACCCCCTAGGATCAACCTCCAAATATCTGCCCTGGAAGCATGACAAAAACATAGCCCAGCCTGAAAGCTGAATCTGAGTTTATGAATCACCTTTAGAGGGGCTCTGTCATTTTGTACATACCTCTTCCCTTCTGCGATGGTACCTCTCTCTGCCAGAAATTATGTTTTGCTGACTCTTTTCAGTTTAATGGCTGAAGGCAGAGATTTTCTAAGCCCTATTGAAATGTGACTGGCTTTTCAGTGGTTCGTGCATATTTCTACCTGCCACATTTGACGTCATACCCCGTGCATGGTGGCATTGTGTGCTCCCCCATACTTACGGAGAAGTGTTGCCAGCTTAGCATGTTCCAGATACTGGTGTGAACTTTTATTTACATTTTCTAATTTTAACGTTTCAGTGACCTTGAGAGATGGTCATGATTTTGCCCATTTTATAAAATAGAAAACTGAGGCCAAGAAGTTTATGTGATGGACTCAGGATCACACAACCAGAGGCAGAGTTGGGAGCTTTTGAGCCCCTGACGGCTGACTCAAGGCACAGTCATTTAGCACTAGACCAGTGTTGGCCGAAGTGTGGCCTAGGGGACCCGGGTCTTCTAGATGCCCATGGAAAGGAGTTCTGTGGTAAACCCTGACAAACAGTGGTTGCTGATTATAGCTCCTTCCTTAGGAGCCGACTTCCTTAGGGTTGCCAAATAAAACCCAAAACGCCCAGTTAAGTTTGAATTTCAGATCAATGATAAAGAATTTTTTTATATGTTCAAATTATCAAGTATGTTCAAATAAAAAAATAATTTGTTCACGTGAAATCCATATAACATACCACGAACCATTTTAAAGTAAACAACTGGGGGTGCCTAGGGGCTCAGTCGGTTAAGTGTCCAACTCTTGATTTCGGCTCAGGTCACGATCTCAGGTCGTGGGATCGAGCCCCACAGGGGGCTCCACGCTCAGCGTGCAGTCTGCTTGAGATTCTCTCTCTCCCTCTGCCTCTGCCCCCAGATCCCAGGCTTTTCTAGTTCCAAGTGCTGGCCGGCCCATCTCAGGAGCCTTACTGTTAACACACCTCTGTTTCCCTGCAGCGGCCCTTCACTTGCCCCGTCCTCCAAGGGATCTAGGGCCTGCAGGGGTGCCTGGGCTGCTCCTTGGCCTCCCTTCTCACCCTCCCTCTGCCTCAGCCCCAGGGCTGCTCAGGGCCGTGCTGTGCTCCCTGTCTCTGCACACCAAGGCAGGCTTGGGGTCCCTGGGGGCTGGGTGCTTTTCCCCTTGTTTATGTGCATTCTGAAGCCATAAGGGAGCCACGGGGAGAAAAAACTCAGCAAATCAGGGCCTAGAGACTGCTGTGAAAGGGACCCAGGGAGACAATGCAGTGAGTGCTCAGGGAACCCGAAGGCAGGACTTGGCCGGTGCTGAGGCCACACACAGGCCTTTGTGAGCCTTTCTATTGACTGTTACCAAGCCCTTCAGTGGGCTCTCAGTGTGCTCAGAAGAAAACCCAAACCTCCTACCCAGGCCCACGGGGCTCCAGCCTCCTCCTGTACCACTCACCTCCCTTTCCTCTCCACTTGCCTTCCTTCAGCTCTGGGTACACCAAGCCGTTTCCCACTTCCAGACTTTTCCACCTGCTGGATCTGTTGCTGGGAGGCACCTTCACTCTCACCAGGGCTGGCCCCTGCTCCTGCTGGAGGTCTCTCATGAAATTGTCACCTCCTAGAAAGGACTCTCTTGGCCCTAACTAGACCTCCTTTACCCCGAACACCAATTTTCCCTCTTGGCACCTTGGTATCTGCACTGGGTTCGAAGCGCCATGGGGACGCAGAGCCCTTTGGCCTTATTTAACGCCCCACCGTAGTACCCAGCAGAACCCAGTGGACGGTGGGCACTGGGAATATGTCTGTGGAGTCAGAAAGTGGATGAAATATTTTAACATGGCAGCTGTTTAGATTTGACCTGTTTGGATTTCTGATTTTAGATAACATACAAGAACATCTCTGAACAAAGACAGAGAGGTGCACACTGTGCTCTGTCAGCCAAGGTTCTGGCTTTTCCTCCACTGTGTCCTCCATAGTTGCTAGGATGTAGGCATAGCCGTCACTCGTGTATTGTATTCATCACGGGCTTCCATGGGTTCGAACTCTGGCGACTAAATTGCCCTGGGACCTTGTCAATATGTCTTCTTTTCCTCCATTCTGCTTCCCTTCTCCTCTCCCTATTTCTCTCTCCATGGCACATGGCACGTGCTCAAATTATTTGATGATTTTGATTAAATGATGCGGCGCTGACCTTCGTCTACTCTACCAATAAAGAGCACCTTGCTGGCCCCAGCTGATAACTGGTAGCTATTGAACGTGAGTGGGTAACTTGGTTTTGACTCTCATCTCAACCCGGTTCATCTTATTGCTAGGATCCGAAGTCTCTTCTCTGTTGAACATTCGGTGTTGGAACCGTGACCCAAGGTTTTCGTAGCAGGCGATGACTGGGTGCATTCTGGGAGGACCTCAGTGAGACGCTCTGGGATGATATGGGTGGCAGCCCGAGAAAGGGCAGGCGAACGTTCTGTACCAGGCGTACCATTTCTAAGCCAAGTGGCTCAGGCGATTTCTTTGCCTCTTGGTTCTTCAGTTGCCTTCATTTTCTCAGCTCTAAATTAAGATGTGTCCAGTTGCCGATGTCCTCCAAGGCCAGCGTTCCAGCAACCTAGCACCATCTTACCTTTGCGGGGTAACTCTGCCTTCTTTGTCTAATCCAGAAACGTCTGAATAGAGCCATGGCCAAGATGCCCAAGGGAAAAGCAAACTAGGTGGACACACGAAAGCCCATTAAGCAACTCCTCTTCACCCCTCTCCACCCGTCAATACAGGGCTTCCTTCCATTTCTTCTTTTTTTTCTTACTTTCATCCCAGCCCCTACTCTTTGCTTTCTTCCTCTTCTTTTTAAATTCAAACAGTGAGAAGGACAACCTTCCAGCTCAGGACTCAACCCATCCATTAGGGCTTGTGTTATCTGTTCCTTAGCCCTGGACGTTCCAGAATCGACTTGTGTGCTTTGGCCAAAATTTGTGAAGATGATCCATCCCACAGTTCAGCTGTGCATAAAGGAGAACACCCTTGTTCTCCACAGAGTGCGACTATTGCGATCTTCTGTGAAGGAAACAGCCGTTGTTCACACCGGCCTGGTTATTTATAGGTACTTCATTCACTGTTGTGTTTATCAAGCAAGACTCCTTTAAATCTAGGGCTCAGGAACCGTTTAGTTTTCTAAGTTAAGCCAAACTCCTTTTTTTTTTTTTTTTCCTCTAAGTGCCTTTTTAAATTCTTGGATAAAATCAATAAACCATGAAATGTCTCTATTGAAAAATGATATGAACAAGCCTTCCCTGAGAATTCAGGGGTTAAAATGTGGTTTGAGGCTTAAAGGCCCATTAAGGTACTATTGGATTATGGTGAAATCCTTCTGAATGTGAACTTTACTGCGTTTTTGACTTAGAAATATAATCCAGCGCCAGGTCTTCAATGCACAGATGTCAAATACTGCGTGTAGAATGCATTCGTGCTGATGGAGGCAGCAGCTTGGGATGGCAGCTTGAAAATGGGATTCCTTCAGTCTTACTGTCAGTGATCTGGAAAGGGAACCATGTCCCCACCGGGCACTGGGAGAAAATGGTAACCTAATTATTAATGAAGGAGTGTTAATAAATTAATATATGACATGGATAAATTACACATGGATTTTCTGAGGACTCCACGCTCTTGGTTTTGAAATATACATCATCAGATTTTGTTTTGAACTGGAGACACTGTCTCCTCAAGGTGAATGTCCAGTTTTCCAGATGAAAAAACCAGGACCCATGAGGGAACTGACTTGCCCAAGGTCACCCGGTGGTAATGCCTTGCTCAAAGTGGAGATACTGGGGTTCAGTGAGTGTGATGTTTAGAACTTTTCAGAAGGGAAGTTTTATTTTTTATTTTTTATTATTTTTTTTATAATGATTTTTTATTATATTATGTTAGTCACCATACAGTACATCCCTGGTTTCCGATGTAAGGCTCGATGATTCATTAGTTGTGTATAACACCCAGTGCACCATGCAGTACGTGCCCTCCTTACTACCCATCACCAGTCTATCCCATTCCCCCACCCCCCTCCCCTCTGAGGCCCTCAGTTTGTTTCTCATAGTCCATAGTCTCTCATGTTTCATTTCCCCTTCTGATTACCCCCCCTTTCTTTATCCCTTTCTTCCCCTACCGATCATTCTAGTTCTTATGTTCCATAGATGAGAGAAATCATGATAGTTGTCTTTCTCTGCTTGACTTATTTCACTAAGCATTATCTCCTCCAGTGCCGTCCATGTTGTAGCAAATGTTGAGAACTCGTTCTTTCTGATTGCTGAGTAATATTCCATTGTATATATGGACCACAACTTCTTAATCCAGTCATCTGTTGAAGGGCATCTCGGCTCCTTCCACGATTTAGCTATTGTGGACATTGCTGCTATGAACATTGGGGTGCATATGGCCCTTCAGAAGGGAAGTTTTAGCCCAGAGGTTTTTGTTGTTGTTTCATAGACAGGTGGTTATAGACTCTGGAGTTATAAGACCTGGGTTCAAGGCTCAGCTCTGGCACTTACAGTCCTGGGTCATGAGGTAGACCCGTAACTGTTCTAAACTTTACTTTCCTTACCTGTAAAATGGGAATGATGGGGGTGACGACTGAGGCTGCCTTGCGGGTAGTGGTGAGGACTCAGTGAGACAGTGCAGTAAAGCTTAGCTTCATAGATGGCAGGGCACTGGATAAGGTCATAGGATTGTTGTAAGAGTGCTTCTCAGCTATGTCTCGACCAATGCAGACTCATACATAGAGTCAACAGTCTCAGCGAGAAATTAATGTTCTGTATTGTCATGTACTGCCATTAGTCTGTGTTGAATTTTTAGAGGTTGAAATATGACATGTGGCTTTGCCCTGTATAGGGAGTTCATAGTGAAATTCTCCAAAAAGCATCTCTCAAATGAGCCAAGATTGATGTTCATAGTGGCCAGATGGGCATGTCATAGAAATTAAAGAATTTTTGAATATAAATGCCTGGCACACAGAAAGCAACCAACACACGTCTGTTGAATTAAATTACATTGAACAAGGAGGTAGGGAGGTCTTGCCACCAGATTTAACAGAACCCAGGAAACAGACGCTCTATTTAAGCCTCTTATCCCATGGAGCAGGGATGACAAATACCACTTTCTAATTCCGTGCCCAGGGCAGACATCACTAATCTATCCCAGCACTCTCATTCTCCAACCTTATGTTTGTTTATATGTGTGACTCTCCCTCTAGAGGATGGGTCCTTGGAGAGTGCTTTATTTCCCACAAGTCACATAGAATGGATGTTTAGTACTTGTAGAATGGATGAGCTCAGAGGGGTTTAAGATGTTACCCAAAGCTACACGGGAAATCTGGCCCTAATTGAGTTTGATGCCAATTGAGAAATAGACACAGAAGCAGGCAGATGAAGAGGAAAACACCATCTTTATTACCTTTGTAGGGAGGTTGGAGGATGTGACTTGGGTCCATGGTAAACCAGCAACAGTGAGCCGTTCCATGATGACCCAGGTGGAGAGGACTTACCCTCTCAGACACAGGCAAGCAAGCCCGAGGTCCAAAGCACACCTCAACTTAGTGTTCCCCCCAAAAGCAGAGCCTAATGGTTAAACTTAGGGAATGGAAGGACAGAGCTGAAGCGGGACACTCTGCAAGCAGGTGGATCCCAAAGAGAGGCAGAGGAAAGGGCGGAGCCACACATGCTCCATCCTTCTCCCCCATGCCCCATCAGTTAAGTAGCTCTTCCTCCCTTGGACAGGACATGAAGGATAAAGAGGCTGGAGGTGGTATGTGATGCTGCGGGGTTTCCCCCAAAACACAAGGAGGAAATGAGTGATCCTCTAATAGGCCCTGGGCAGGAAATCTAATATTCACCCGATAGGACTTCAGCACAGTACTGCGTGCACAGTGGGTACGCTACAAATCTTGGCTCCTGGCCCACACATTACTGTGGTGAAATTCCTGTAAGAGGGCTCAAAATGCTACTACTAGGAAGTAAATTAAGAACTTCCAATATAGTTGGGCCCGCTCAGGGTCTCGTCTCCCCTTTCCCTACTTGATCATCTACAAGAAAAGGAAGGGCACATTCTGGAGGAGCTGAGCTCCCGGCGTGCACGAGGACACTGCAGCATGTCAACTAGGTATTGACTTTTGAGCTGCGCTGGCTCGGCGTGATCACTGTGCGCCGTCCCGACCCTGCTCTTCACCTTGCCGAGCTGGCTCAGCTCGCTGCCACGACTTCGGGGGCACAGGGTCGGATTGTTCTCCACTCCGCAGCCATGTCACAGCCCTCATCTAGAGCGTGGAGAGCTGTACTAACACCGCAGAGAGAAGCCCCGCAGGGTCGGGGGTCCACAGTTTCTGCTCCAGCTGGGTCTTTGCGAAGCGCCTCTCTGGGCTTCTTTTCTTCTGCAGATCATGCTCTTTGCTGGCATCTCGCCTGCCGCCCTGTTTTCAAGTCTGGAGAAATAGCAGGGATGGGGATGCCCTGAGCTATTTGCCTCTGAGGAGCATGTTGTATATTGTGCGTACGTGTGTGTGTGCGTGCGTGTGTGTGTGTGTGTGTGTGCATTCACATATTACTGGGGGCTGACTCTCCATCTACTCTGTCAAGGCCAACAACATGGTGGGTAAGAACAATACCAGCTCTGGTGCAAGGCTGTCAAAAGTCAAACTTAACCACTTAACTCCTAACATTGGGCAAGTGAGTGGCTCTTTGTACTTTGATTTCCTCACCCATAAAATGGGGAGGATGACACCTGTTTCTACAGTGTTTACGATGTATATAAAGCATTTAGTAGCACACAAAAACAATTGAAGTTTAGTTTTTCCTGGTATACAGTTAATACTGTCATTTTGGAAGGAATTTGACATGTTCTACAAGAAGCACATGCAACAAAACATGTAAGAACAAAAACTGTCAGTAAGAAAAAAATGGGAATGAAAAGAAACCATGAGGACTCAGGCAGAGATAAATTAGAACGGAAGGGTAGGCTGTGGTGGGAGGGGTAGTGGATGAGAAAGCAAAGAAATAGAATTCAGAAAGTCAGAGTTTATAAAATCATAAATAGTTGTTATAATAAGTTGTCAATTTAGTTCTGAGCTTCCTGGCAGCTAAATCAAAAAGGGAAATGAGTCAGACCATGTGGTGCAACCATAACTGAAAATTTAGACTGTAGAAGGTTCTAGATCAGCTCACCTCCTCTCTTTCCTGAAAGTTGACAACATAAAATTCTGGATTAATCATTATATTCTTTTTGGTGTGTGTGCACCTGTGTGTGTGTGTGTTTGTGTGTGTACAAGATGCCAGAAATCCATCTCGATCCTGGGAATAATGCTGGGAAGAGAAGTGTGATAGATGGCTTCCCAAAGTGGCTTTGGGTGTTCCCTCTTTCGTGTCACGCAACCACACCCAAGCACCGGTTATTTGCAGCCCACAGATTGTGAGGGTACCATGGATCCGAACACAGGTCTGCTCTTGCCTCAGTGGAGTTGAATGAATTTGAGATCAGAAGCTGCTGTGCTCTGAAAGCCATTACCATGTTTATGCTGAAACCACGATTCCCACTGACTGCTCCCAGCCCATGAGATGACAGGGACTCTAAGGCAGGCATGTTCCTGGGGGAGTCAGAACTCCTTTGATGGGTAACTTGGGCTGAAAGATTCCTCGGCAGCCTTGCCAAGTATTCCTTAGACTACACGGCAATCTAAGATGCTACTGCACTAACTAACAACTAACTAACTAACTAACTAACTAACTAACTACTAACTTCTTTCCATTGTGGCCTGCTTATTCTCCCAGTCTCTCCTGGCTTCTTTCACAGCTCCCCCCGTGAATTTCTTGCAGTTTGACCCCATCTTGGTGTCTGCTTCTCAGAGGGCCGAGACTAGCACACTATCTGCAGGCTCGATGGCGCTGGATTTTTTTTTTTTAAGATTTTATTTATTTATTTGACAGAGAGAGCTAGAGAGAACAAGTGGGGGGAGCAGGAGAGGGAGAAGCAGTCTCTCTGCTGAGCAGGGAGCCCGATGTGGGACTCGATTCCAGGACTCTGGGATCATAACCTGAGCTGAAGGCTGTCGCTTAACCGACTGAGCCACCCAGGCACCGCCACCCCCCCGACAGGGCTGGATTTTGAAGATGGCTCCTCCACAGTTCTGATGGTTGAATCTGGCTGTTGTTTGAGACTTCAGCTGGGGCCCTTGAGGAGAGTACCTATACCAACATGAGGTTCCTCATGGCATGGTGGCCAGACTTTGATGGCTCCAAAAGGGATGTCTCAGGAACTAAAGAGGAAACTGTGTTGCCTTTTCTGACCTAGCCTTAGAAGGCATAAAGCAGCACTCTGCTGCATTCTATTGGTTACCAGTGAGCCATGACTCTGCCCAGGTTCAATGGGTGGGGGACAAAGACCCCAGCTCTTGGTGGGAGGCATGTCAAGGTCACACTGTAGAGTAGGACTTGGGATGGAAGATACTGTTGGAAAAGACTGTCTGACAAATTAGATAAAGAACTTTCTATTGCCATGTAGCAAACCATCCCAGAACTCAGTGGTGGAAAACAACAAACCTTTTATTCTGATTCTCTATAAACTTTCTGAGGGCTGACAGGGCTCAGGCAAAAGGTTCTCGCTTGGGGTCTTCATGCCTTTCCAGTGGCTGAGCTGGAGTCATCCAGAAAGGAAGGCTTCCCCCCGTGCATGTATAGTGGGCCATTCCGACAGCCAGCTGGAATCTCAGCTGGGGAGGTCAGCTGGAACAGCTACACGTGGCCTCCCCAGATGGCCCGGGCTTCCTCCCCGCATGGCAGCTAAGCTCCAAAGACAGACATCTTGACAGACAACCTGCAAAAACTGCATGCCCTCTTATGATCTAGCCTTAGAAGTCACGCAGCATTACTTCCCCCTCCCACACACATTCTCCTGACCAGAAGCAAGTCGCTGAAGCCACCCCATATTCAGGGGGACCTCTTGATGGGGCCATCTCAAAGAACATGTGGACATATTTTAACCCGCCACAGGGAGTGTTGCATCTGCCATTTGTAAGAAGTCTTTTGGTTCAAGTCTGTGGTAGATGGGCTTCCTGAGGTTACACACTGGCGTGCTGTTGTACTTTCCGAAGATCTGTGGAGGTGTAAGGGACTCAGGGTAGCCTCACGGCAATCAGAGGTGACCTTGTGCCAGCCTGCTTGGCCCTTGCAAGGTTGGTGACGGGTTTGTTTGACTCGTACCCCAAGCTACAGCCCTGTGGTGAGTTGGTGAAGACACAGAACTCCAACACTTGTATCAAGATTATGGTATCAAGTGCCGCCAATGGTTTCTTCCCCCTGTTAAAGCTAGAGGTTTCTTTTTTTTTTTTTTTAAGATTTTATTTATTTATTCGACAGAGATAGAGACAGCCAGCGAGAGAGGGAACACAAGCAGGGGGAGTGGGAGAGGAAGAAGCAGGCTCATAGCGGATGAGCCTGATGTGGGGCTCGATCCCATAACGCCGGGACCACGCCCTGAGCCGAAGGCAGACGCCTAACCACTGTGCCACCCAGGCGCCCCCTAAAGCTAGAGGTTTCTTACCACCAACTGTGAATGTATATATTTTAAAAACTCACAGCAGTTTCTTTGTGACCATCTGCTTTCATTCTGCATTTCCATCCCCCAGGTCGCACACGAAGATGTTTTTCAAGACAGCAAGTTAAGAAAGTGAAATTAAATCAGTGATACTTGCCACTCGGTCTCACTCAGCGTCCTCGGTCCCTGGATGCTTCTGGGGGAGAACTTGAGACTCTGCCTCCCCTCACTTTCCATCTTCCCAGGGTGGCAGGGAGGGGGCGGTAATGAGAGAAAATGTACACAGCTCAGCAATTCCATCAAAAGTTTCCCTTCCTACCACTGGTATTAATGATTTTTTATTTTTCGCTCGATGACATTAAAAGCAAGGCACTGATTAAGGTAAAGTGTATTAATGACACCAAGATTCTGCCTAAAATCAAGAAAAACTCTGAAGACAGTATTATTTATTTATTAATAAAATGGAATTGAATTAGCTGTTATGTTTTTACAACTTCTTCTCCTAAAAAACAACATCCTGAAAACCATGTCCGAAATTACTTTTAATTTCACAACTGAGGACACTTGAATCCCATTTCTGCAGGAGTGCTATTCTTAGACATTCAAAGGCCGACTCTCATAACATGTACAGATGTCATTCCAGGGTAAAAGAAAAGAGAATTGTTACTGTTTTTTTTACCGGTGACAATAATTCGCATGATGTTAAATGCCGGGCAGACCATAACTGCTACAAATAAGCTAATAGCATGTCTCCAGAAAATCTGGCCGAGGCTTCCTATTTTGAAGTCATGTTTTCAGGGGTTTTTTTGGTGGAGATATTTATTCTCTGTGGTACAGATCTTTTGTCTCCATTAGAGTTTCCATATGCATATACAGTTTTATCTGACAAAGAAGATTCCCAGATACTTTTATGGGGTGCTCTGGGTGGCATGGTACCCTGTTAGGGTTCCTGCCAATCCTAGTGCTTATCTCCAATCCCACCTGCGTTCTGGTGTTTCCGCACTATTGTTCTCTGCTGACATCCCCAGGTATCAAGAACTGCTCTTTCAAAATACAAGGCTGGGGCAAGAGGTGGAGTTCAGTATATTTATCTTCTCCACTTCCACAGGTGGTCCTGGGCCATTCCTAAAAACCCTGAATGGACATCAGTGGAAAGATGATGAAAGAAACGGACTTTATAAATCTCAGCATTTTGAGGAATTGTGCAGCCTATACCTCTCATTTTCCCTCTGAGAGGTGAAGTGCGTTTGCTTGGGAAGCCCCTCAAGGATGCACTGGAACCCCGGTCTGTAAAGACCCAGGACCTGACCTTGCCCTTGAGCTCAGTTCTGTGTTTGTGGCTAGAATCCTATCCGGCCAGTTCTGTGGTGCTGAGACCTGGATAGGAAGCAGGGCGGGGCATTGTTCCCCAGGCTGGTAAGCATAAGTGGAAGAAGAAATACAAAGAAATGAAGGAAAGGAAAAAGAGACCATAGACTCATAGAGATCCCGATCCCCAGGCTGCATTAGAAACAGCGTGTCTCTGACACTCAAGTCAGAACTGAGAAGCTGGGCTGATCGCTGGCAGATACCATCTCAAGGTTTATTATTCTGTGAACGAAGAGCAGCCTGCCTGTGCCTGCTGGTCTGAACTCTGGGCTTTTGGAAATGCCTAAGGAAGAGGGAAGTTTTTAGAGCAAAGTGCAGTTTTGGGGAAACATAAAAATGAGAAGCAAGCCACCTTGGGGGCCTCTGCGTGCTTGCCTTCACACGAAAGGTTGTCCTTTCTTGCTGCCTGCAACAGCAGATTGTCCTCTCCAGCCGGCATCGTGCGCTTTGTTTTCCAGGTTTAAGAAGAGAATGTGAGGCCTTGTAAAGCTGTGATGAGGCATGGCTCTTGCTGGTGCGTGCCCCCCGTGCAGAGGAAAGGCGGCCTGCATTGAGCCCTGTCCAACTGTGCAACACAACTGTTTTAAGTGAGCCTGAAGTGTCCTCCAGATAAAGTTTGCACTCTGATGCCTGACAGGCCAGGTCCCCCCTGCTCTCGCAGAATGCCCTGTGGATGGATGCTCAGCCTCGTCTGTCCTCCCATTCCCAGGTCCAGTGTGCCCAGTGTGAGCCGCACTGCCCTCCTGGCCACCCGCTCCTGCCTTCTCCGGGCAGTCTTTCTGCTGAGATGCCGGCCCTCCTGCTGCTTCCAGCTTCTGGGCTCCTACTTATCCTTCAGGACTCAACTTCCGGCCACCTCCCATGGAAGCCATTTCTAACAATGTCCTCCCTCCCTGCAGGGGAGGGACAAGGGAGGATCCAGACATTCTCAGACCTGCAGAGTTAAAGATTATATATAGCTTCAGTCAGCAAAATAGTTTCAAATTAAGTCACAGCCCTAAGACAAACACCAAAATGAGAGCTTGGCCATCATGCATTTGCTATGAACTCTCAATGGTGTACCTTCCCCACTTTGAGTCCTTGCATATGCACGGATATCATGGGTTCAAATGTCCTAAGGTAGTCCTGATAAGTTTCAATAGAGCTCCTATAATTCAGTCTATAGAAAGAGGCAGGTCTGGAAAAAGATTGTGTGTGCTGCTGTTGGCCTGTGGGGCTTCCAGGAACAAAACTGATGAAACACACACGTACGCACACATGCACGCATGCATGTGCACACACATGCGCGCACACACACACACACACACACACACACCAACAGTTTCTGAGAGAGCTGGATTGCTGAAAGTGCCACCTGACTGAACAGAAGAGACAGTGATTATCCAAGATGCAAAACAGCCCTTCGGTGTCCACTTGTTATGGGCTGGAAAAGCATGCAGAAAAAGCTGTTCAACCACCAAGATGGGCGTATCTTCCAATGTGGGGTAATGGAAGAGGGAGAGAGTGTGGTCAGGAGCCATGGAGAACAATAGGCTACAGAGCTTCTCCCAGAAATCATGACCATGGTCTAATGGAGAAGGGTTCCTGGCCCCCCCTGTAGGGCTTCTCAACATTTGCTGAGAGAGATTTCAGGACTGCAGTGAACCACTCTTAGTCAAGGTTCTCCAGAGAAACTGAACCAACAGGGGACATTATATATTATAAATATTATAAATATACAGAAGTTATATATATGTTGATTCTCTCTCTCTCTCCCTCTCTTACTTTCTTTCTCCTGAAAGAGAGAGCTAGAGAGAGAGAGAACCAGAGCCAGAGACAGAGAGAGAGAACTCGCTCATGCAATCGTGTAGGCTTAGCAAGTCCAACATCTGCAGGGTACACCGACAGGCTGGAGACCTAGGGAGAATAGCAGTTCAAGTCCAAACGTAGTCTCCTGGCAGAATGTCTTGCTTCGGAGAGGTCATCTTTGTTCTGTTAAAGCCTTTAACTGATTGGATGAGGCCCACCCACATTGTGAGGGGTAATCTGCTTTATTCAAACTCCACTCATTTTAATATTAATTTAATTTAATTAATGTTATTATTAATAATTAATTATTAATAATTAATATAATATAATTAATTTAATTTAATTAATATTAATTTAATATTAATCAATTTAATATTAATTTAATATTAATCTCATCCAGAATAATGTTCGATCAAATATCTGGGTACCATGGCCCAAAGTAGCTGACGCATCAAATTAATCATCATGACGACTCCCTGAGCACTGTTTGCCTTTCTTCCCTTTCCAACTGATGGTGTTTGTTGTAGCTCTTTTATTGCTGTAGTGTGTGTGTGTGTGTGTGTGTGTGGAAGGGAGTGTCAATAATTTGTCTTTTGGTTCATAGCTCTCAGAACAAGAGTAACCACATCTAAATCTGATATAGATCATGAGGTCCTTGGCTTTAAGTCTGATGCCATGATTGAGTGACGCTTTTGGAATGGTTTAGGGAGGAGAAGTGAATATATTTTTTTGGTAGGAGAAAAGTAAATATTTGTGACCAAGAAGGTAGACTGTAGTAGATTGGATGATGATACTCAACTGTATTAACTCCCTCTCATTCTCTATCATATAGTCCTGTCTCATTGTCCTTGGTCCTATCCATTTGGCTTGCTTTGATCAATGCGTATGAGCAGACGTGACAGTGTGCCAATTCTGAGCAGAGGCTTTAAAAGGTATCACATGCTTTCACTTGTCCCATTGAGCATTTGTTCTTCACCACAAGGACATGAACAAGAAGACACAAGTTGCTGAGTTAAGCTAATCACAGCAAAGCCCAGCAGACTTCAGCAAAGCCAAGCTAATCCACAGCTCTCACTGTGCCTGAGCAGGAAATATATGTTATTGAAATCATCGAGCCATTAGGGATATTTGTTACTGCAGCAGAAGCTGACACATACAATCAATGTAGCTCACTAATTTGGGTAATTCAGATAGGTGATCAAATCCTCCATTCCAAATGGGAAGACTTAAAGAATTATTCAGATATTATCCCAATCCTCACCCTAGTTTGTCCTTACTAAAAGAACAAAGGTTTTAAAAGACATATTAAAGACTTAAAATATATTCTTTGGTACATAATTCTGGACAGTATTGTAAACTCTGAGAATTTGATATGGATGACTTATGGATTTCAGTGTAGGAGGAAGGAAGACAGTCAGTGGCTATCAAGCTTCTAAACACTCCCCAGGCAGCCTTTCCAATTGAATCACCCTGATGTCAAAGCACTAGGTGACCCAGGATGACCTTCACAAGGAAGTCTCTATTTCCTCTTGTGCTTTGTCCATCCTCCTTCTGTTGGTGTTTGAGCTTGATAAAAAGGAAAAGAATTTGGGGCTTCTCTTCTTAACTGTGTCAACAAATTCCAAAAGCCGTCTTCAATTAGAAATAAAATTTGAGAAAGCACAACCCTAGCCTAAATCACTCGGGTAACTTGTTTTCTGGAAATGATAGAAAGCCTTAAATCCCATTCATTTTTTCCTATTTCTTCCTCCAGCTCTTTACTTAGTTTGGGCTGGGAAACTAGTCATTTTCAGTTCTGATCCTGAGGCCCCATTCCTCCATAACTGAGTTTAAGTTTCCAGCTCTGTGGGAGGATATAAAATTATTTTTGCTATTATAACTTCGGTTGAATTTTTTTTATAAATGAGAACATTCATTCTGAGCAATAAGAGACTCAAATTCACAAATACAAGGAGTGACCTTGCACAAACAATCATGATGCTGGATCTTATACAACCCATCTGGATATTTTAAGAGCAGGGCAGACCAAGAGTGTTCACGTAAAAGGTTAGAGAACTAGGTTAAAGAAAAAAGTCTCCTTCTCATCAGTGTGACTCATCCACCCTCCCTGGGACCGGCAAAATGACTCAGACTTTCAAGTAGGTGACAATGCTTATAGAAAAATATGACCTAGCGGTTTTCATCAGGACTTCTCAGTTGGCTGGTTGTCACTCTTTTGATTCTCCTGTCCCTGAGGAATTTTGGGTATTTTGGTAGGGTATTTTAGGCCTTTTCACAGAATGGTCCAAAGGACCCTGCTGACAGACAGTTCACAAGTAACCCTCTGAATGTCTAGATTCCAACCTTCACACTCAAAGGCTATAGAAAGAATTGGAGGAAATTTCTGATTAAACTCCTGGGAGAAATCAAGCCCCAAGGCCATATGCACAAGCCCACAGAGCCTGCTTGGAGCTGACCTTACTCGGATCCAGGATCTGTGTCAGTCCTAACCCGAGGTCGGCTCCGAGTGCACAGCCAAATTCCCAGGCTCTGTGGCTGTGCCCTTTGCCTCTGTTTCGTCTATCTGGAGGCAAGAGGCATTGGTTTGCAGAAAGGGGCCACCAGGAGGCTGGGATTTCATATCAGCTTCGCTCAGGCCAGCTGGGTCACTTCAGCCTGATTTCTTTGTGGTTCATGTTCTCCATCAGCTGAATGGGGATGATCCTATCAGTCTCCTTGGTTGGGTTATAGTCAGAAACAGTCAGATAATGTGCTCAGAGCCTTCGGAATGTTATGGAACACAAAGGCACTCAGAATTTCAGCTATTACGCTATTGAAGAGAGGCCCAGCTATTAGGTATGTGGACAGCTTTTAGGCAATTTCTACGTCTACACGAGGGAGCTCAGATGGCTTACAGGTGGAAGAAAACAACACTGGGATTAGATTCAGTGGATGTATACACGCCCACGGTACCTTCCCTAAAAATGGCAATCTGGCTGAGGCTCAAGGTGGTATGCTCTGGCTCCGCTTGAAAGCGTGGACCTTTCTCAGGTCCCACTACCGGCTCAGGCAGATCCAGTCCTTGGGTTCTCTCTCTCTCCCTTTCAGCCACCGCCCTGTCATCTATCCAAGGACAAATCCTAGCTCTGTCTCTCACTGGCCAGATGTAAGGGAAGTGTCGCTCCTGTCAAATAAGGCCCCATTTCACTGTACTTAATGCTGGTTAGGCACATCCAAAAGGAGCACAGTTTTGAAGCCAAAGGCCTGAAAGAGTAAATCTTTGCAGAAGGGCCTTTGTAAAGGGACAGCAAGGGGGATAAATGAAGGCATGCTCCCCACATTAAATCTTCATAAAAATGCTTCTTGCTCTTATATTGTACCTCATCCTTGCTCCGCTGGCTTCTCCCCCACCCAAGCCACTTCTCTGTCTCTTGTCACTGCCTGCCTACCCATCTCTATCATGTGAGACACTCTCATTACCCTGGGGACTCTCCTGTCTGCATACTACCTATTACCGAGGCAAAGAAATGGCATCAACAGAGATTTGCCTGGTGGTGGTGGTGGTGGAGGGGATTGAGGTCTGAGGATGTTGAGAGGAGGTCTTTGATTTACTGGTCATGGACAACTCAGGTACCTCCCCTCCCGACCCCACTTCCGATGGACCTGGTGGCAAGGTGAGTTCATTATTTGCTCTGTTGATCAGAACTCAGAGATGAAGGCCCTGGCAGAAAGTTTGACATGGGCAGGGTTTGACATGTGGTCGCAGGACCACAACCTGCAGCCTCCCACCTTCCCACCCTCTTCCCGACTCCACCATTCTGTAACCAGGCAGAAGTGAGGGTCCTGAAGACCAGGGGACAGGTACACCTGGCACTTAAAGTTAGATGCAGGAGCTGCTGTTTCTTGTCAATCAGCACAAAACCCTACACTAATCACACTTGACACTGGGTGATACTTTCCAATTGGATGCGGTTTAGAATTCTTAAAGCATTTTTATAGACACAATTTCTTTGATCCTCCAACAGCTCTGTGAGGTAGTCACATCTTTCAACCATTCAACAAATACTTGCTGAAAGCTGCGTTTAGGGGGACTGAGGGGGTTCCTGGGACATGAGGCTTTTACTTTTAAAACCAGGACAGTCTCAGGCAAACCGGGACAAGCTGACCATTCCAGGCCTCGGACCTGCCTCTGCCCCTCACCCCCCAGGATGAACAGGACAGAAGCAGCACCAGCACACATGGCACCAACTTGCTGTTATTTTCATGCTTTGATCTACTGGATATGGAACTGGGTTGGCGCGATCTGAAGTGAGAAATGTTAAATGTTAAATTCTTATCTCCATTCGTTAGATATCCGATTCATTCGTTAGGCCCAGAGCTAGACCCTGCATAGGAAAAGACAGGGAGGCAAATTATGTATCGTCTGGCTTTTAAAGAGCTTATGGCCTAGTGCTGGTGGGGGTGGAGGGACAGTAGGAAAACAATGACCTGTGGAGTTTTGGGTCAAGTCTTTGAGGTCTACTGCCCCACTCTGGTTTTTTTGTTTGTTTTGTTTTTTTTCTTTGCTTCCTCTTTGGATCCCCCCTCCCCCGCCCCGCAGCCTCCTGCCCATGCCCCTCTGCATCCTCTACCCCCCCTTCTCTGACATTTCTCCCTCCGATCATGGCCTTATCCTGTCCCATGTCTTCAATGATTACCTCTACGTGGATGCCATTTATTAAAATTAAGATTAAAATAACAACACTGATTAAATGCCTCTTGTGTCCTTTTGGTGAGAAACACTCTGATCTCAAATAGACTTCCTAGGAAATCCCTCCTGGGGGGAGATGATATGCCGACCAAGAGATAAGACTTTCTGTCTGGTTGTCAAGAATGTCATTTGATTGCTTTTCTGGGACAGAAGAGCTTAGGGCAAATTTGGGCAGCAGGAGGTAGATTCTTTTGTGTCACAAAGCTCCCTCTAAAAGGCAACCACTTTTCCTATACTTTTCAGAACAACCAGGAACCTTGCTAATTGAATAGTGTCCCATTATGTGCCCAGATCATGCATTTCCAGGAAGGACAAAGTAATCCAATTTGTGTTGAAATGTCAGCCCAAGCTGCAGATACTCTTTTGGTATGAGCTGTAGCATTTTCTTTGGCTGTTGTCAACAGTGTGGTTGCTTAACTCTGAAAGCTATCTACGGCATTTGGCATGGATCCTCATCTTCTTGAAGAAGTATGACTCTCAGCTCATTGTTTTTCTGAGGAATCATGTTTTCTGGGTTTCTCTGGCATAGTGGACCGGGTGTTTTGAGGGGGTGGATTGATCTCTCCCTAAACTACATGAAAAGCCTCGTAGAAAGAATGATTGTTGTCACCCTTCACCTAGGGTGTGGTTGTCATCCCGTATAAAACTGTGTCCAGTTGTTTTGTCTCTTTATTCATTCATTCTTCCATAAACATCCATGGAGTGCTTTCTATGTGCCAGACATCCTTTTGGGTGCTGGGAAGACAGCAGAGAACAAGCCATTCTGACAAAGTGACATCCGAGTTGAGATCCAAGTGATACAAAGGAGCCAGGCATGCAAAGATCTGGGTGCAGAATGTTCCAGGCAGAGGGAATAGCAAGGGCAGGCCCCAAAGGAGAGAAGAAGCTTGGTTGGTTTGAGTCAAAAAGAAGGACAGTGTGGCTGGAACAGAGGAAGCGTGGGGAGACGAGGTATGTGATGATGAGGTCCAGAGCAGTGGACAGGAGCTAGACGACATTGAGACTGTGAATTTTATTCTAAGGGCAGTGACAAGGCACTGGAGGATTTTCAAGTAGGAAGAATGAAGCGCCTGATCTGATTTTTAAGGAATATTCTGGGTGCTGTGTGGGAGAATGGGTTAGAGGGGAGCAAGAATGGATCAATCAAGAAAAATACTGCAAAATTCCAGGTGAGAAATGATGGTGGTTTGGAACAGGGTAGCAGCAGTGGAGTGGGAGAACTGGTGCTAGAGTCAAGACATGCTTGGGAGATAGCACCTACTGATGGATTGGAGTTGGGGTGTGCAGATAGGAGAAAAGGCAAAAGAAAAATCAAGAATGAGTCCCAGGTTTCTGGCTTGAGCAAAAGGGAGGGTGGTGACACCATTAACAGAGATTCGGGGGAGGAATCTTAAGTGCGGACTGAGTCTCCGGGCACTCCTGCCACCTTCAGTATGCTGTTTTTCTTGGGCCAATGATACATGATCCCTTTGGTTTCATGTTCTATCAACATGAGAATAAATTTCCAGTAAACTATAGGAAACAGTGAATTGAGACCCAGAAAAGGATTTCCTTCCTTTTCTGAAGATAGGAAGGAAGACAGGAAGACCAAGAAAAAAAAAATAATGAGCCATCTATTGCATATAGAATAAACAGAATATTGCCTAAGATGTCATTTTTGAAGAACATTTAAAATTTTGTTATCTCTGGCAATAAAAACAGCGATGATACCCAGGATTCAGTGAATGTGTGCTAAGTGTCAGGAATGGCTCAAAGTGCTTTACACAGATTATTTCACTGAGCCTTTTTATGATCTGGGAAGTAAAAAAAACTTTACCCTACTTTTAGATGACAAAACTGAAGCTAAGAGAGGTAAAGTAACTGTTCAAGGTTACACAGCAAGGATGTAGCAGAGCCTGGATTGAAACCCAGGTCTCTGACCCCTGACCTGTGTCCCCAAGCACCCCACATCCACTTCCCCTTGGACCGTTGGCTGAGATCCCTTGCCTATCCTCAAGGCCGGGTTAGAGGTGTTGTCACAGCTGGATGGACATCCAGCTAGAGGCAGTTGGGTGCATCTACACCATGTTGACATTCTACGGTGGTGATTATGCCCCATCTCTCAGGAGCAGAACATACTATGCATATTAGAGGGACAAGGAGATTTCACTACGGCCTGAGGCTGCTGGGAAGCCCTTTTGTTGGAAATGAGGTAGCACCTCCCACCCCAGGAGAGAATTTGGAAATGTTTGGAGGCATTTTTGCTTGACCCAGTGACTGACATTTAGTGTGTGTGTCTGTGGAGAGAGGGAGCAGAAATGCTGAAGATCTTGGCATGCATACATGAACTGTCCCACCCCAAATGCCAAGAGCACCATTGAGACCCTGAGCCATGGGGTGAGTCTCTGAACTCTAGATACTGTGTGGGAGGCATTTCTCTTCTTCAAAGAGACCAGAACATCTTGATGGTTGTTGGCTGTGTTAACAGAGCCCTGATTTAGGATTTGGACTGATGACCTACCTCTGCCTTCAGAGATCTTATAAAACCTTGGACAAACCAAGGTAAGTTTGGGGTGTCTGGTGGGGCTGAGGTGTATGCTCCCTTTTTCTCCACATTTTTCCCCCAGCCGGTAAGACGAGTACTTAACTGGGAAGCTACAGCTGGCATAGTTGGTATTACAATCCACTTGAGAGTCCTTAATGAAGAATATCTGATTATACAAGGAAACTAGAATCTGTTTGTTTTCTGTTCATTTAATTTGATGTTTTAATGATGCTGCTAGTTATTTGAAATATTCTATTTCAATATACCCTTTATTTATTGTACTTGTACCCTGAGGCATGCTGGCAAAGAGTGACATGTTTAAAAGTCTGCCCTCAAATAATAAATTTCCCTTGGAAACCAGAAGCAGAGAAGTTTTATATTAGGAATGCTTTAGAATATTTTTTTAAAAATCAGTCCAAATTGGATTCCAGAGATAAGTACAGGGGGACTTAAAAAAAACTAACTTAATTTTTAGGTGGTTTTTAAAACATAAAAACCAACTAGAAATAGAGTAATGTTGTGGGTCAGATAAATGGAGATGCTGGACGTTAGTTCCAGTTGTTGGGATGTAGAAAATTAATAAAGAAGTATCTTGGAAGGCACAGCATAACTGGTTGTATCCCTCTCCTTCCCATTTTTAGTTCAAATCAGTTAGGAGTACCTGTGTATTTGTTTACCTCCTTATAGGGTCTCTCCCACTCTGGGTTGCAAGCTCTCCAAGCACAAGAAACTTATCTGTTCATTCCGTCCTAGCACTCAAAGTTTGGCACATAGTAGTTGCTCAGTAAATGTTTGCTTAGTGTGGTAAGCTGAATAATGGGCCCTGAAGTGTCCAAGTCCAAATCCCCAGAATTTGTGGATATGTTATGTTACATGGCAAAGGGGAGTTGAAGTTCTAGATGGAACTAAGTTTGCTAATCAGCTGATCTTAAGGGAGATTACCCTGAATAATCTGGGTAAGCCCAATGTAATCATAAACATTCTTAAAAGTGGAAGAGAAAGGCAGAGGAGGTCCTCTCCTCCAACGTGATATGAGAAGAACTCAATCCTTTGTTGGTTTTAAGGATGGAGGAAGAGGGTTACAGGCCAAGGAATGTGGGCAGCCTCTAGAAGTTGAAAAAGGCAAGTAAATGGATGCTTCCCTAGAGCTTCCAAAGAAGAACTCAGTCCTGCCAACATCCTGATCTTAACCCATGAGACCTGTGTTGAACTTCTAACCTACAGAACTGTAAGTTAATACATGCGCGTTGTTTTAGGCAATTAAGTTTGTGGTAAACTGTTACAACAGCAATAGCAATGAATGCACCCAGTGAGTGAACCCCAACCCCATTTACCCACTTACATGTAATAAGCATTTATTGGAAGACCTACCATTCATCTCCAGGTTCTATGGCAGATTAACCTATCTCCAGGTTAATCACAGTGCCTCTTCCCACTGCAGGGCCTTTGCTCCTGTCATTCCCTCTACCTGGAGCTCTTCTTTCATTTCCTGATTTAACTATCTCTGCCAGACTAAGAAAAGCCTTTCTTAAACCCTTTCAGTCCCTGAAACTTCTCCTTAGAAGCATTTATATCAATTGTGATATTTTAAAATGTGTGTAATAAAGTAGCTTTAACTTTTTCCTCTGTGAAATGTAAAAGATAGAGAAAACTACATAAAAAGTGTAGCTTCATGGCTTACTATAAACTAAATAACATTGACACCACTATTCAGCTCAAGAAATAGAACTTTGCCAGTAGACCCTGAAGCTCTACAGAAGGGACCTCCCTCCAAAAGTCACCACTCTCCTGACATTTATGTTTGTCTCTTCCTTGTTTTATTACCTTCCTCCTTTTTTGTTTTATTGCCTGAGATCCTCCTTTTTGTTCCATTTTGATATGTCTTTAAAGTTTTTGTTTATCAACAGTTTCCTCCTCGGTCGCTTTCCCCTCTTTGCAATTCACTTGTGAACAAACTCAGTTTTTCTGTTCTGTAGAGCTTCCCACAGTCTACATTTTGCTGATTGCATCCCCTTGGTGTGATTGAACATGTTCCTCTGTCCTCTGAACCTCCTATAACTGAGAGGGGGCTCTTGAGACTTGATTGGATTAAGGGTCAATTTTTTCCCCCCTGGGGCAGGGGACCAGCAAGACTACTTCATAACATGTGACATCTTCCTCCATCAGGAGGCAGTAACGTCTGGTTGTCTCTCTCTTTCATGTTAGTGGTCTTTGATGCTCAACATCTAAACCCATTCATTCATTTTAAGGGTTGCAAAACAGTGTCTATTTTTCTTTCTTCGATTATTAGTGAGAATATTTTTTTCTTTTCTCTTTTTTTGTTATTTTTTCTATTTATCTATTAGATTTTATCTATTTATTTGAGAGAGAGAGAGAGAGAGAATCTGAAGCAGACTCCATGCGGAGTACAGAGTCTGACATGGGGCTCAATCCCATGACCCTGAGATCATGACTGAACCAAAACCAAGAGTCAGCTGCCCAGCTGACTGAACCACCAGGTGCCCCTAGTGAGAATATTTCTAAAAAGAGAAACTTGCCCTCCACTTCTGTTTAGTTACGCCAAGACAGTTTGCATTAGAAAGGCTGGATGCTTGATGCATTCCCTTTATTTGCCAGATTTCAAATGAATGATTAGGCTAACATATTTGTAATTAATTACTTAGTGTTTTTCTCTCCTCTAACATGTACCCCTAATCCCTATGAGGGCAAAGCTTGGATTGCTTTTCATTACCCCAGAACCCCTGGGCCAAATACAGGTCTATGAAGTAATTGACACTTGGTAGGTATTTATTGAAAGAATGGATGAGTGAATAGAATAACCTCTCTTCTTTGCTGTCTCTTCCATTTCACTGCCCCTCCAGTTTATCTTAAATTCTCCTTTAGCTTCATGTAGCTAAACCATGGGTCAAAATGATTTGGATCAAAAACATAAAATTAGTGAGGAAGTACCCACAGAGGCATCAAAAGGGGCTGAGATACTGTGGCTCAGAAACAAAAAATACTAATTTAGGACACTTCACGTGAATACTTTGTAAGAGACCCAAATGGGTTTTTAAACAACATCTACTTGATTTTTTTGCTTATCTTCTAAGTGATGTCACCTTAGGGGGCTTCCTAATGAGATCCCTAAGAAGATGTAGCATTATTATGGCTAAGAATTAACTAAGTGTCTGCCTTTTGAATGGTTCAAAGTGATTGAATATTAAATTTGTTCTTGGAAATACCCTGTGAGGGGCCCAGCCTAAGAGGTATGGGAAGGATAAGGATTATCATTCTCCATTTAAAATAGGCCTAAGGCAATAAAAAGGACTCCCAGTGTCTCCTGGGTGTGGGTATGGGTATAATTACGGCTGGATTAGGTTCTAAGTAGCTGGTAGAATTTGGACTGGCCTGGACCTTAGGAGTCATCCAACAGCACCGTCTTGCAGGCATGTATTGTCATGATAATGCTGAATGACAGATGGCTGTGAATTTCAGTGGCACACGGTAACAAGCATTTACCGCTCTCGTGTCTGGGGTCAACGGCACTGCTGATCTTGGCTGGACTTATTCACACATCTAAGGATTGGCTGGCAGTTGGCGGACCAACGCTGACTTTGACTAGAGAACCCAGGGTGACTTGGCTTTGCTCCATGTGTCTCTCATCCCCCAGGATGCTAGGTTAGAAAGTACTTGGAAACACCAATGCCTCATGAGGCCTCCACTTTGAACTAGCACATTGTCACTTCTACTGGCATTCTGTTGGTTAGGCAAGTCATAAGACCAGCCCAGATTCATGGAGCAGGGACATGGACTCTGCCTCTTAGGTGACAGGATTGCAAAGTCCCTTGACAAAGAACTTGGATTTGGGGTGATGGTGGTGAAGAATTGGGGCGCTGACTGCAATCAGTCAGCCACCATGTCATCTCACTTTACAGAGGAGCAAACCGAGCGTCACAGGAGGAACAGCGACATACCCAAGGTCACTCACCGGAAAGCACACTAGAACTCAAGACTCAGGCCTCCCACTCTCGTGGCCTTCCCTTTGACCCCCCAGGCTCCATCTAAAGGCAGAGGGATGTGATAGGAATTGGCATACATTCAGCAGATAATTCATCAAGGAAGTGGCGTGCTACCCTGCTGCGTGTGAAGCGCTAAGGGCTCACTAAGGGCTGGATTGTGTGCTGGGGGCCACCTCCCAATCTCCAAGGCTGGGCCTCGCTCAAGTTCACCTTCATGCAGCATATGGAGCCAGAGGAATGACCCATCCCTGGCGGCAGGTGTTCTGTGCTGAGCCATTGCTTCACCCCATTCCAGGTGAGGGATGTTCCTCCCTGGCAAGACGAGGACCAGCACAGTTGGGACAAGAAGGCTCCCATTCTGTTCCTCCTCTTCCTAATCTTTCTCCTTTTGGTATTCTACTTCCTCTCCCACCCCCTTTACAAAACAACTCTTAGGAAAGGTTGGGAGAATATCAAGTCACTTATACCTGTGTGCGAATTTTAGTCAAAGGATCACTTCTCTCATGTACCCAAAGGTTTGTTTCTGGATAGTAGAATTCCAGGCAGGTGGAGGAACAGGCTCCCCACCTGCCCTTCCTTGGCATTCTAGAAGTCACACCCATAGGAGGCTGCTCACTCCCCCAAGACAGGAGACTGCATCTGGCCTCTAGAATAAAATCCCACATTTTTCTGCTTTGAACAGAAAGGTCACCTGAGTGTCCCTAGAATGATACCCCTTCCCTTATCACCCAACAGGTGGTTTTAGCAAAAGTGGGTTTTTGTACCAGAGTTTCCCTCTGACTCAAGGGGAAAATAACGCAGTCATTTTTGGGGTCTGTTTAGTCTCAAAGGGAAACAACTTACTAATTAGGCTAAGAGTCTTTACAAAAATATGTTTTCGATTCCACTGATGGTCAGTTACAAGCGATAACACTGTTAAATGTAGTGCCTAATAAATCTGGAAAAACTACCCAATAAATGTAAGTAATAACAATGATTAACAATAAATTAAATGCAGAGAACCAGGAATGTACCACATTATTTTTAACTAGTTTGGGCCATCGGGTTCTGATTATTCAGTTTGTCCTGTGCACCTGGAGTTTATTAGCGTGTAATGCAAACTGAACGGTCCCTCAGAGAGGCCACTGAAAGGACTTTAGTATAAAACAATATACAAGTTTAATAGTGGTAACTGACCTTGCTTTCTTTTACAAAAACATATCTTTGTAACTCGAGCCCCAAGGAAATGTAATGCTTTTTACCTAATCCTGATTGTTAATTTTCCTTTTATTTAATTTAGAAGGTTTCATTTGTTTCATGAGATAGGAAGATACAATTTATAGTCAATAATTCTTCCTGCTCTGGAAAGAGATTCAAAATGGCTAAATATTTCTTTCCTCCTGCCGTGTCTATTACAAGAAGAGGGAAAAACAGACAAGCAGTACACTTGCTATTAATGGCAGCTGGTTAAAACCCACATTTTAAAATAAGCAAATGAAATGGGTACATGTGTTTATAATCAAGGTGCATTTGACTAATTTTCCCTAAATCTTTAAATATTACTTGTTCTCAAATGCCAGAAAATTGGGCTCTTTCTCCATTGAGGACAGGAAGGCCATGCCAGGCTCTCTGATGGGGGAACTTTTCCATAATTTCCCTGAATGCTTGCCTATCTTGCAGGTGCTGTCTAGCGGGACTACCATATTTCAAGGACAGAATCTGCCAATTTGAGAAAGTCTCCGTGCATAGATGTCTTTCTCCTTTTGAAGTTTTTCTAAGATATTCTCAATGTTTTCTAGAAGAAGGAGGTGTTCAGTGCCCCTCTATCGGGGGTTTCTCACTTCTTCCCTCCCACACGCTAGTCCCCAAACTGAATGCATTTGCAAGAAACAGAATCTTAACTAGGGTCAACTCCTATAAATGTCTGAAACTTGAGGTGCCCCCAGCAAACATGACATCTGGCAAATAGTCCATAAAACTCTGCTTTAAAATAATTAAATGAAATGGTCACCAGGGAGGGCAAGAATGGCAGGGCCCAGGGGCGTCAACAGAGCATAGACTCTATTTTCTTTAGCCTGCTAATCGGTATGGCGGCCTCAGACCTCCTGTACCCTTTCAGTGGAGCCTCAAATCCCCCATCTCACTGGCTAACGGCCTTCATTTTATAATCAAAACCATTTTTGTTCAGAAGCTAGTCTTTACCTCAAAAAGACTGAAGAAGTTCAACTTACATTTAGAAGAAGAATTTTGCTCCAGAGGGAGGATGGCTTGACTTTCTAATCAGAAGGCTCAGGTCAAGCAAAAGGTGGATTGATTTCTCTACCTGTGCTCTGAAGGGGCATCATGTAGCCTAGCCCGGCTCCCTACCCCCTCCTTGGCTGGGTGGGAGGGGAGAGGAGGAGGGAGAAGGGGAAGAGATGGCGTTTCTAGATGCAGTGGGCAGGGATCTCCTTGGAAAAACATGCCTTGTTATCCCAGGATGGAACAGAGAAGTGAGAATAGTGCCTCGTGAAGACCTCCATCTTCTCCTGAACTGCTGAGGAGAAGGATAGCTACTGGTCTCTTAGGACTGCTGGGTGGCAGCCCCGTGCTGGAGGCTCACGCGCATTTACGCATTTCATCTGCACAGTGACTATGAGGTATGCATTATTAGCCCCTCCGCTTGACATCCCATTGTTCCCACGGGAGCTCTCCTACCCTGCTTTGGAGGCGGCAAGAAGACAGCCCGTGGAGGTGACTATGGGAAGGCTCCTTTCCAGTCCCCTGCCGCGGGGAGCATGTTGACTGATGGCCCCTGCTGCTGTTTCTCTGGATCCCCTATTGAGTGTGTGTCACACTTCCTGTGAACTGCTCCCAGCCCATGACTGAATGGGGGTACCCACAAAGGCACAATCTGAGAGACCCAGGACCCTTCCAACAGGCAATTCTGCTTCGAGAGGTACCCGTCAGCCTGGCCAAACCCTTCTTGGAACTTCACTGCTGTCTGAGACTTTTTTAAAAAAGACTTTATTTGTTTATTTGAGGGAGAGAGAGAGAAAATGAGTGGAGGAGGAGGGATAGGGGGAGAAGCAGACTCCCTGCTGAGTGGGGAGCCCGATGCAGGGCTTGATCCCAGGACTCTGAGATCCTGAGCGGGGCTGAAGGCAGATGCTTAACCCAGTGAGCCACTCAGGTGCCTCTGAGACTCTTTCTACACAGCCCTCCCTCCTTCCTTCTCTCCTTCACAGGGGGTCAGATTGGCATTGCAGTCTGGAGGCTCCTCCAACATTTCTCCTTCCAGACATTTCCCCCAGTAAATCCCTCACACATCTGTCTTGGAGTCTTCTTCTCAGATGATCCAAACTAACACACCAGTCAAGGTAGTAACAACCACCACCACGGGTAACAATGGGCTTGGACTTGGTTTTTCGATTATTCTAGGTACAGCCTTGTCAGGCAGCCTGAGAGCCCAAGAAGGAAGAAATGTTTCCTTTTCTGAGCTGGATATCTCTATTGGGAGATCACACCCCGTTCCCTGACCCTGACTTTCTCGGCCTTCTTGGGCACCTGTGGTCCTCTCCCTTGCTGCCTCCCTTCCTAACCTCTGAAGCATGCTTCTGGCTTTGTTCCTGCCATTACTGTCTACCCAAATAGGGCCCAGCTGCCTTTTCTCTTGCTTATGTTAGTGGGGCTCCTCACAGGAGGACCCTGGCTTTGTATTTCTCAAGCTCTGCTCTGTCCCTCTCTGAATGGAACCTTTCTTCAGTCCTCCAAAGTCTGACTAGAATGTCTCCCTCCCTTTTCAGTGTTAGGGAGGCCCCAGTTTTGAGGACTGACACGGACAGGATTGGGAGCCCCACTGAGCAGATTCAAACCTCAGCTCTGTGACTTAACTGCTGTGTGATCTTGGCAAGTTACTTAACCTCTCTGAACTTCAGTTTCTTTATTTGTCAAATAACCATATTACTATCTAACTTGTAGGGTTCTTGTTAGGACTAAATGCAAAGCTCTCAGCTCATAGCCTAGCACATATAAGTGCTCAATAAATGGTGGCCATTTCTTGTGGTTACAGCTGATAAGTTATTATCTAACTAGCACATCTGGGGATCAAAGATAGGAGTCCTGACCACTATTTCCGTGAGTTTTATAGTTTAATTTCTTTCTAAGGAAAAAATCAGAGGGGTTGCTTACTAAATGGTGATAAGGATCTCCATATTTAGAGTCACAATTTCTTCCTGGGATTTGGGGACTTTGGGGTGAGGCTCTTCGTTGAAGTCCTGCAAAAATTTTGGCAGTTTGAATGTAATCTTCAGTTTTTGTTGCTGGGCAATCCTCTCAGAGACTTGGAGGAGGGAAGGAACTCCACACTTAACAGCTTGCTTCTGGGAAGAACTGGAAGCATCTTTGTGGTCCTCCAAAGAAGACGAAAACAGCACTCCCAGGCCCTGCTCTCACTTGACTTTGGGGATGAAAGTCAGGTTCGTTACAAAAAGGAATGTTTATTAAAGAGAGACACTTCCACTCACCAGATTTCGGGGGGATTGCATGCATTTCTTTCGAAATTTGCTAAGCTTCCCCGGGCAAAGAGGGTGTCCACTTGCCCAGAAGACCAAGGACGGTTTTTGGACTTGGCTGTTCCCCCGGTTGGTTTTTCACAGCCCAGTTTCATGGAGCCTTGCAGCCAGTAAAATAATCACAGCGTGATGATTCGGTCTCGGTCCTTAAGTCAGGAAAGCCTCCCTGCCATCAGTGATGGAGGGAAATGCACTCCGGGTTTAATTGTGAGTGACACTGGATGGGAACCTGGTCCTGGGCTCGTCCTGGAGTTGTCCAGCTGTTCTTTCATCCTGCATCCAGAAAGCCAGTCACACGTTTCTCCAGCTCATCTGTGCGTTCTTGATTCTGCCTCCAACATTTTATTTCTAATTCCCCTGATGGCCTCAGTGAAAGTTCCCGGCAGAGATTGATTGCAGGGCACGACCCAAATTTGTAACTGGCCACAAAACGCTGTAAAACAAAGTTCACCGAATACCTTCCAGCTGATTGTAAGTGATTTTCAAAAAAAGATCTGGATATGTTTTTCGTCTTCTTCGTTTTTTCTTTTTCCACATAAAATATCGGAAAAGAAGGACTTTTCGCCAAGCGCTGATTTATGTAACATCATCTGCAAAACATGCTCCGTGACAACACGGAGCGTGGAGCAGCTCATGGGGGCAGGTGGGCGTGGAGCAGCTCGTGGGGGCAGTTGGGCGTGGAGCAGCTCATGGAGGCAGGTCGGCCTCGCGGGGCGGGGGGGGGGGGGCTTTGTTTGCCAAGATACCACTGGTAACAGCCGATGAGGGTAGGGAGGAGGTGTGGCAGGGGAGGTTAGAGACCCGGGTTGTAGAACATCTTGGAAGATTTCTTACCCACCCTACAGAGCGTTTCCCTCATTTGCAAAATGTGCCAGAGCGTTTGTGAAACTCCGTATCCGCAGGATCCTGGAACTCTTTCCCAAAAATGCGACAAGAGATGGCATTTCCAGATTTGCAAAATATCATTCAATTACCTGAAAGGAGCTTCCCGACTTCAAGCCTTTGCCCACACGTCTCTCTCATACCTCTGACACCTGCTTACCTGCTGCAAACGAGCCAGCAGCAAACATGCAATGAAAAAATGAAGAAGCGTGGTCTAGAAGAAAGAACATGCTTTCCTGTGGTGTCTCAAATGCGTGTAGCTTAGTCACATTGTTGTCAGTGAACCAGTTCCTGGCACTGTCCCCTCACACTTTTCTCACACTATGGAATGGAATACGTCAGAATGTATTTGCTCGAGGAATCAGGCACGTCTGGGCTTGTGGGGGAGGCTGTGGACTGTTCCTTCCCAAGCTCTGTTTTATGAGGAACTGAAGAGCTGCTGGTTACAATTTGTCCTAAAAAAGAGAGAGTGAGAGCCTTGAGTGAGGGTCAATGGGCCAGTGCTGGGGAAGGCACAGGAGCCTCTCTTTTAGATGGTCTTCACTCCACCTCCATAATCGTCTCCTCGTGTTCCCAGGCAGGGAGCTCTGTAGGAGCTGGAGAAGGCGGCGAACAGCCGTGGCCTCAGGGGCATTCGTGCCAGGGGAACTAGCAACATCCGGAGAGTGAGTCATTGACATCACCTCCTGCATCCGCGGAGTTGCGGAGGACTCTGGCTCTTTTCAGTGGCACAGAGACCTTTGAGTCGGATGCCATTAGGATCAGCAACACCATCACAGGACCATACCCATCGGAAGACACACTGATGATGTCCCTGAAGAGAAAATGAGCCGACCCACTGCGATGTGGCCTGGGCTGGGGGCACAGAAAAGCAGTTACTCTGTCTTGTGGGCAAGAGAGAGCTTTGGAAAGAGGAACTCTTGGTCAAAATTGGTCTTCTGGCTGATGTTCTGGCCTGATATAGACAGGTCAATTGGAGGGTCAGAGGAGGCTAGAGGCAGGGAGACCAGTTGGGAGGCTGTGGATAATAGTCTACTTTAGAGATTTGCACTGAAAGTTTGAGCTAGGCTGTGGTTTAGAGGGGCCCATTGGAAAACTTGAACGATACCACGTCCAGCTGAAGGGGTGTCTCACCTAATCTCCAAAGGGCATCTTTATACCAAGTGAGTCATGGGACTCATACTGTAAGGGCTTGTCCCATGTATCCAGTGAGATAAACCAGAGCCAACTGGACATTCGTCAAGGACCTGAGCAAACTGCTGCAAACCCAGGCCATGTCCCTGTTCTAAGTGCCAAGCTGCCTGTCCTTTGGGGCATCTTTAGATTAGAAGGAATGAGAGATGGGGCAGAAGTGGCCTGGGATGAATGGGCTGTGGTTTGGTGTGGTCTTCTGGGAAATCACTGGGGCCTTCTTTGGGGTAGGAGGTGCCAGAACCAGTCCAGGAACCAGGGATCCAGCCTCTGTGCAAACCCTGTCTTCCTTTCAACAGGGTGCCCCCATTAAACGGAAGTAAGCACAGGATAGGCTTTGCCTGAGTGGACTTTCCTAGAGCTAGGAGCTTAACATCCCAGTCATAAGCACTGATACAATCCCAGCTAGCTCATTTCTATTTATCTCTTAATTTTAGGACAAAGGATTATTCTTTCTTAAAATTTAATGATTTAACTTAATTTTTTATTTTTTTGAAGATTTATTTATTTATCTGAGAGCAAGAGTGGGGATGGAGAGGGGCAGAAGCAGAGAGAGTCCCAAGAAGACTCCGTACTGAGCACAGAGCCCGGCACGGGGCTCGATCCCATGACCCTGAGATCACAGCCTGAGCCAAAACCAAGAGTTAGATGCTTAACTGACTGCTCCAGCCAGGTGCCCCAGGGATTATTATTATTATTTTTTTTTTACAGCCAGATGGCTATAAAATGAAGTTATATGGACAAAAATTGAGGCCTAGATTTTGGTAGAAAGAGCCTTGGGCAGGCAGGAAGCCAGGAGCCCTGAGTCCTATTCCCGGCCCTCCCACTGACGAACTACACAAGTGGGCCTCAGTTTGCTCCTCTGTACAATGGGAGCTTGTACTTGGAGCTAGAGAAGTCCCCTTCCAGCTTACATATTCCCTAAAGTCACTAGTGTAATTTAGTACATCGTGCATATCCTTCCGGATCTTTACACGCATACACACACACACACTTGTTTTTTGTTTTGTTTTGTTTTAACCCACATGACCTCACTCTGTACATCCTTTTTGATAATCTACTTTTTTGGTCAACTCTACCATTTTAGTAAATTTTTAAAAAAGATTTTATTTGTTTATTAGAGAGAGAGAGAGAGAGAGAGATCACAAGCAGGGGGTAGAGGGAGAGGAGGAAGCCCCACTGAGCAAGGAGCCCGACATGGGGCTCAATCCCAGGATCACGACCTGAGCCGAAGGCAGATGCTTAACCGACTGAGCCACCCAGGAGCCCCTCTATTTCGTCAATTTTCATCTCTCCTAAAAGCCAGACCATATTGAAATTGCCCCAACCGAAGCTGAAGTGTCCATCACAGGAGCCTGTCCAAACCGCTGTATAAACCAGTCCTGCTCATTGCATTTGCTTGTTACAGCCTTCAGAGCTCTTTTCTGTGTCACGGACTTGCTGGAGAGGTCAGGCCGGAGGTTCTGCTCTTTAGATTTGTCTGGTTGCTTCCTTGTGGTGGCCTTCAGATTGTTCCTCTCCCACCTCTATTTCTTGTGAGCTAGATGTATCTAAAGGCTTGATGGACTCAATTACGCACTTTGGGCTAAAACACAACATAAATGACACTGTGTGCTTGTTGTTGCATCACGTAGTTGTTAGCTGATCTGCTAAACCATGGACTTTTCTAGACGGTTTCTAGGACCAGAACGCCCAGTGCCGTGTGAGGTTTCAGAGGCATGAGTGATTCACCCTGATTTTGTGGACTAGTTGTTATTAAGGAATACCACTTCCAGGAACTACTTAAATTTAAGGCAACTCATTTGCGGGCCTAATGGAGCAGAGCCCCAACTCAACTCCAAAGGACGGCAAACCAGAGGAAATGCAAACTCGCAGGCCACATTCGAACTCATAAATTACTGGGAATAAACTTGAAGAAAACAAGCAGGTTCAATTTCAACAGACCTTTCCCAGCTAGATGTACTAACATCTGACTCTTTCGACATCATTAAAATACATTGCACCCGATCTGTTTACCACAGTCATCCATATTACCTGGGCAGGCCATTCATTAGCTTGTCAATTTAAATGGATTTCTATATAGAAGCGATTGTAACGTGCAGAGAACTTTTAAGGAGAAATTTGTTGTGCCGGCATGTTAGGAAAATGCAAACTACCCAAAGCCTTGTTCGAGGGAACCATCTTGACCTCAAACAAATGACGGACAAGAATATTTTTTCCCCAAACTGCAATTGTATTTTCAACCATTATGATTATTACTAACAACAATAATAAAGGCATTATAAAGGATTTATAGACAAGGCTGGTTTAGGTGAAGATTCTGAAGCTGCCATTAATCCCTTGGCCCACTGCTGACCGATTGCATTTTGCATACGTGTGTGTGCTCTTGTGTGCGTGCGTGTATGTTTCCCATGATGCCACCCAAACGTTTCTCTCACATAATTAAATGTATTGATGACATCACAGGAACGGAGCGAACCTTTGGGTTTATATCACTTTTAGGAGATTATAAACTCTAATTCAAGCTTTTTAAAGTCTTACCAAATCTGAGGCGCTCTCAGCAGGAGTATAGTATTTCGAGGTATTGTAATGCGTAATGAGAAACTCTGCGTGCATTCTCCTTGCTAGCTCTCCCTCTTTCCTCAGCCGTGAAGCCTAAAATGTAGATGCGTCCTAGTGAGAAACTCACAGCATAAAAAAGCATGCTTTGGCAGAACCCAGAAAATAATAATGCTATGTATTTTGCCATTTGGGAAAAGAGATTTAAAGGGGAAACCTTGAAAATGAAAGATATGAGCAGAATGAAACTAACCGAAGAACACTGGATAGATTTTTTTTTTTTAAAGAAACATGGACTCTGAGAAACAAACTGAGGGCTTCAGAGGGAAGGGGGGTGGGGGAATGGGATAGGCTGGTGATGGGTAGTAAGGAGGGCACGTATTGCATGGTGCACTGGGTGTTATACGCAACTAATGAATCATCGAACTTTACATCAGAAACCAGGGATGTACTGTATGGTGACTAACATAATATAATAAAAAAAACATTATTAAAAAAAAATAAAGAAACTTTCCAAAAGACATTGGAAGACAGCGTCTTCTTCAAATTTCTGCACTGTTCTTTAGCATGAATTAAAGATGGGGCAAGCCTATGAATGGACATCACTGGCTTAATGAGAACACCAGATGCCCACATTTAGGAAATATAAAGAAAGCTAAACCCTTGTAAAATTTTATATATTATCCCTTTCACCAAAATATGAAAAACAGATTAGAAGGGGAAAGGAAAAGTTCTTCTATAAATAAATTTGAAGAAACACTGGACCAAAAGGAGACACTTGTTTAAATACAATGTCCAAGGAAGAAAAATCGTCAAATAAACAAGAATCCCCACTTTTGACCGAGCAGCAAAACGTTCTGCGTGTCGAGGTTCTGAAGCACAGTTGTCTTCGCCCTGCTCTTGCAGAATGCCTTCCTGAACCCAGGCTTTCTCGGCAGTCACATCTGTTAGGAATAATAAACAAGAGGAGCTGTGGACCTGGAGTCTTCTTTCAAAGACATGTAGACATTATAAAGATGTATTTATCAAGCGTCTATTGAAATCCATAGGTTTATGTTTGGCCTCGATCCCTGAATTACTTGTTGCTTTTCCCCCAACTTCTTTCAATGTGTCTTGGATCCTTGCTGCTCTAAAATCATAAACAATTTGCGTTTGCAGGGTTGTCATCGAACTGTGAGAGAGAGACATGCCTGTAGGCTAGAGTTCCCGTCGGAGGCCCGGCTGCATAGCTGAGCCTGCAGAGCCCGTGCCCGCTGCATCCAGCAACAAGGAATCTAACTGTAGGGAGGGAGAGAACACATTTAACTCAGGCTTCATGGTTTAGAAAAAAAAAATGACGACTCTCTGTTCTTGGAAAAGACAAAACAACACAACAACAGAGACCTGCTATTTTCCCTTTGAATCGATGGTGTTCATAAGGGCTTCCAAGGGATTGAAACTGAGACATTTAGTAGGAAAGTTAGCAGGGTGGAGCTGAGGGAGAGGCCCTGGTCTGGGCATATGGTATTCTGAATTTAGTCATTTCTAAGTTGTATCATCTTGGGTGAGCCCTTGGACCACTTGGAGCTTCGGTCTCCTCATCGGTAGATGGGAATGGCATGCCCATCCCTTTAAGCCAGCCCTTGAGTGGAATGCTGTCTGAGACCTGAGGATCTTCCAGAACCCTCTACTTCCATCCCTTTCTTGTTCTTCACTGGCTTCTGAGTTGGTCCCTTCTAAACCCAATTGGGAACTCTTGACTTTGTGACCTAGGCCTCGGTCATGTGGGGGCCATTTGGAAGGGTGTTCGCTGGGGCTCTCCTGGCCATCTCACCTTGGCCCTTGGTTTCTTCCTTCTACTCAGTTTGGCTTACACTTCATCTCAGCCTCTCTGATTCCGTCAGGTTGGAACTCTACACACAGCTGGCACTAGCAGCCCCTGCTTACCCTGCTCTGCTATTTGGCAAGTTCTAGCCCCTGGGAAGGTAGTTTGGTGATATTAGCTAACATTTACTGTGTCCTTATCAAGCGCTTGATTAATCTCCTAAAGCCCTGTGAGTCAGAGATGAGTATTATCTCCGCTTTTTAAAAATCATCTCCATTTTCCAGTAGAGGAACCTGGTCACAGAACTTGTAACGGGCGAGCTGGGATTTGAACCTAGGTTGGGGGTCAACACGCTTCTGTAGAGGGTCAGATAATCAGTCTTTGGGGGTTGGCGGGCTGACCAGTCTCTGTCACAACATGCTGCTGACGTCATGCAAACAATAGTGACAATGTATAAACGTATGAGCAGGACTGTGTTCCAATAAAACTTTATTGGTTGACATTTATATTTGAATTTTATTTAATTTTCAGGTGTCACAGTATATTATTTCTCTTTTGATTTTTTTGATGATTTAAAATTATAAGAATCACTCCACCACACAAAATGAGATGGTGGGCTGGAGTTGGCCCAGGGGCCGTAGTTTGCTGATCCCTGACCTTGGTATTCCTGGAGCCCATGCTCGTCCCCACTGCAGGATGCTGCCTTTCAATAGTACCGTTATCACCCCCTTCTACAGATGAGGAAGCTGAGGTCACAGAGCTAGCAGGGAGGGGGTTATGGGAAGCCTGGGAAGCCCAAGTCCAGTGCCTGGACTTTACCTCCGAGTTATGTCAAGGGGCGGAGGTAAGTTGGAGTGGCTGTGCCTGCTTCTTGACATGAATACAAAGATCAAATGAGATCATACGCCTGGCATATATAAAAGATGCTCACTGGAGTTTTGTGTTTGTTTGTTTTTTTTAAGTGTGGAAGCTCTTAGAGACTGTACAGTATAAGCAATTAGGCTAGCTTCTAAAAACAAATTTCATAGTGGAAATGTGTTCCTACCTGTCATTCATTTTAGATAAATGTCAGACATTTATCTGTCTCCTCTGTGCCAAGACTACTGGGCACTGCTATGTGATGACGGGCAACAGTGCTTAGTCTGGTGAGGGGTGTGGGGGTAGACAGACATGCCCATAAGTGATTAACACCCAGAGCATTAACTGCTACCATGAATGGGGGGCAGGTGATAGAACCATAACCACGTCCTGGGGACAGAAGCCAGGCAGGTTGGAGGCTGAGAGGTAAAGGGAGAAGAGACTTGGAGGTTGAGGGAACAGCATGTGCAAAGTCGCTGATGTATGGGAGTTCAGGGCGCCTGTAGTGTGAAGGATCTGGGGGTGAGTGGAAGCAATGAGGCAGAGAAGAAGGTAGAGCCAGCTCTACAAGAACCTTCTAGTCTATGCCAAGCCCTGAACTTGATCCCCGGGGGCCTAGCCCCTCAAACTAGGGGGCATGCCCAAAGTCGAAGCATAAGATAAGGTAGCTTTCCTGGACATCAATTGTACTCAAAGAATTTTAGAGAAATATTATCGTTTCTAAGTGAAGAAAAAAAGCCACCTGAGAATATATTGAGTAGAATAAAAAATCCATATTAAAGTTTAAGATAAAGCATGATATTTCCAAGAAATTTGGACTCCACCCCACATCTCAATAACTTTCCTGGTAGAGGGCCTAAAATGCGAAGCTTTGAGAGGCAAGGGTAGGGCATGGGGAGCCACTCAACACTGTTAAACAGTGCAGTGCCACCTGTCTAAGGCGGGTGATGGCCAGGAGGAGAGATGGGAAGGAGATACCAGCGGTCTGGAGATGTGGCGGAAGCCACAGCCGTAACTGCGCAGGGAAGGTGGGAGGTAAGCGCCTAACACAGAGAATTTTGATTTTGTCATTAGATGTACATCCCCTTCCACCTAGAAGCAACAGAAAAAGAAATGAAAACTTGCTCTGGAGCCGAAAGACCTAGATTTGAACTCCTAAATTGGACTAACTGTGTGACCTTGGGCAAAGCACTCTGTCTCTCTGAATTGTACTTTTTTCATCTTCCAAAGGAGGGGAACTCTACTTGCCTTGCCTCTGTCTGAGTCTTTGGATCATCTAAGATGCTGTCCACGCGCACTCTTTGTCAAGGATCTGAACACCACTTGTGGGTTTCAAGGGAACAAAAGGCCAGAGCCCTTTTTGCTTGGTGACCTCCCCAAGAAAAGGCAATTGTTATCCCCCCCTTCTTCAGCTGTTGGAGCTGCGGATCAATTGCAACCAGGCTAAACAAAAAAAGGTAGTCATACATGATCAGCAAAATGGTCCAAATGATGTCATCCATCAAGATGGACATTGCAATTTGCCAACTATTTTCTCATAAATCAAACCGTGGTCCCTTAAGGAAGAGGGGCAGGGCTTGGGGAGCCAGCATGGCAGTGCTTATCGGGAGACCAGACGCAGGGAAGCCAGGGAAGCGCTCCCTTAAGGATACAGTAATTATTTTCACTCGATGGGAAATCAAGAGGGGCACGATGGGAGGGAGAGCTGGAGAGTGTCTGCCTCACTTCATTACTACTCCCCAGGCAAGGGACACAACATATGCTTTTCATTGGGAAGCCAATAATTTTGAATCGTGGGACAGGTGAAAACTTAAATGACATTTGCAAACCTTGATTTATTTCTCTGCTTAACTCCGGAACATGCTTTAGACTCAGCTCTATAAGTTTCCATAGATTAGTGGTCAATGTCAAGAATTTTCAATGACATATTCAAGCGTTTCCTGTCCCTATCAGTTAATTAAATATTTTCAGTACTAATCTCTTCTTATTGAAATGGTTTCCCTTCTTTCGGTTATGGGTTGGGAAAACAACGATATGAAGTATGTGCTTTATTGAAAACAAAATAACAAAAATAAAAAAGAATACTTTTTCCCCCACGTGCTATTTGACTTGCTGGAAATCTCATTAAAAGTTATTTATGAGCTGTTAGGGATCCCATAAGGATTACACCTAATTCAGTCTGTAAAGCTTTTGAGTTTCTTTTACATGAAGGACCTCCTTCCCCATTATTCTACTTTGGTTTGCACCCAAATAAATACTGGAGATCAACTTCTTGGCAGAAGAGGGCTCCTTAGTCCCTAACCTGACCATCACTCACGTGACTCAGGCCAAGTCTGTACTGCCTCCCCTTTCTGCAGGACCCGATTTACGATGACCAGTGTTATCGGTCTGAGGGCAAACTTGTGAAAATGAGTGAATGATCATTTGTGTTATTACGATTGTCTTGTTGCTGTAGTCAAGATGGCAGCGCCGGAGGCACCATTTCCATCTCTGGGATGCGTAGCCTCTGCAATTAACCATGTGGTTAGTCCTAGCTGACTCTCCCGTTTTCCCCTCCTCCTCCCCGAATTCCCTCTGAAACAAGAAAATGGAATTTCATCAGAATGAATAATTTCCAGGCCTTTTCTAGGCCTGGAACATACCTGTTCTTTTGCTCTTTCTCAGAACTTGTTCTCAGGCATCTGACCCTCAGTTCACCGAAGACCGAAACACCAATTCAGGCGTCTTTTGTCCTTTTATGCTCTTTAATAACATGTCCCAAATAAAGATGCCTTTAATTTCCAAAGACTCTTCCTTGTGTTCATATTTCTAAGACACGGGGAAGAAGGTAGGCATTCAAGTAGCCGAATATTCAAAATGGAATTTGGCCGTTAGACAATTGGCATAAAAAGTTAGTAGTAATAAAGGCATTACTACCATAACCATCAGATAGAAATATACTCATATACGTATATGGGAAAGCCAATTTCCCATTTCATTAGGAAGCCAATAATTTTGAATCGTGGGACAGATTTATTACTATTATTATTATTATTAATTATTACCAGTGCTCCTGCTATCTTTTCTACCAAAAGTATGGCCAGCGAACTGCTCATTTTTCTCCAGGTGCCTGCATGCTGTCATGTACCAGTTCATTTCTCCGGTGGAAACACCGAGCACCGATAATACCATGTCCACGTGAGCCAGCCAGGCAGATCGAGTATTCTGACCACCACAGGAAGAGCCAGCAATGGTGTCTTCACTTATAAAATCTTTCCCTCTTGCATCTCCAAGTACTTACTAGGAGATTACAAACTTAGCCTACACTTCTCCACTTGGGTGAGAGACTACCCCCGAAGCAGCCCAACAATAAGGCAATGGCGACATATTTCAGAGGAGAGTATATTTCTCCTTAATCTCAACCATCTGGAGAATTTTAACATTCTATATTCTTTATAAAATCCTACATAAGAGGTCAGTTTAATTTTTTAAGAGTCATTTAAACATCCTGAGTACATTGTAAGCCCCAAACAAGAAATGCCTCTCAGGCTAGACCAGGGAAAACCACATGGGTTCCTTGTATGTTTAGTCTAGTACAGAGGTTCTCAGCCCTGACTGAACGTTAAAAAATGATGCTTGAAGGCAGACTGACTCTGTCTTTCCCCACCCCCAGAATTGTTTTTTGTTTTGTTTTATTTATCTTGTCTTTAGGATTCCCAGGTCACTATTGTGGCAGGCAGGCTTGAGAACCACCAGGCTGAGTTTAATGGTAAATACAGGCTCAGGTGTCATTATGGTAAGACCCTCCCAGAATTCTCAGCGCTCTGCCCTTGTTATAATTAGGAGCAGAATAAACCCACGGGGCTCTGACATATCCCCTGACTCCAAACATAGACTCAGAGTTGTTCCCCACCCATGCCTAGTGGGTTGGATTACATCTTACGGGCTGAATTGTGTCTACCCAAAAAAGATGTTGAGGTCCTAACCGCAGTACTTGTGAATGGGACGTTCTTTGGAAGTAGGGTCTTTATAGATTGTCAAGTTAAGATGAAGTCATTCGAGTGGGCCCTAAACCAATGATGTGCTCTTATAAAAAGAGCATGTTTGGACATAGAGACACACACACACAGGAAGAAGGCCATGTGAGGAAGAAGGCAGAGATCGGGGTGATACCCCACAAACCAGGGAATGCCAAAGATTGGCAGCAATGCGCCAGAGGCCACTGGCAAGTCCTGAAACAGGTTTTCTCAGAGCCCTGGTGGAGTCAGCCCTGCTCACACCCTGATCTTGGACTTCTAGCCCGGACTGCGAGGGAACAAACTTCTGTTGTGGAAGCCACTCAGTCTGCGACACTCTGTTGCGGCCCCTGGGCAACTTCCGCACCTAGGGAGTCACTCAGTACGTTATAAACTCCAACAGATGAAGTTTACCCGGACCAGGCCTCTGCCTTGGCCATACCTCACCCATAAAAGCGACCAAGCTGTCTCACGAGTTCTAACAGCCTGCAAAGTGAGAATGGTGAGCACAGGGCAAATAACTCGTTCTTCTTGGGACGCCCAGTGAAGACTTCCAGGAGGAGGTGATGGCATTTGATCTGATTTTGGAAGAGGAGTATTCTCTGTGATAAGAGTGAAGGGAGGTCCCTTAAAAAGTTAAAAATTGAGCTACCCTATGACCCAGCCATTGCACTACTGGGTATTTACCCCAAAGATACAGACGTAGTGAAGAGAAGGGCCATGTGCACCCCAATGTTCATAGCAGCATTGTCCACAATAGCTAAATTGTGGAAGGAGCCGAGATGCCCTTCAACAGATGACTGGATTAAGAAGTTGTGGTCCATATATACAAGGGAATATTACTCAGCTATCAGAGAGAATGATTTCACAACATTTGCAGCAACATGGATGGGACTGGAGGAGATAATGCTAAGTGAAATAAGTCAAGCAGAGAAAGACAATTATTATATGGTTTCACTCATTTATGGAACATAAGAAATAGAAAGATCGGTAGGAGAAGAAAGGAAAGAATGGGGGGGGGTAAAGAGAAGGAGGAATGAAGCATGAGAGACTATGGACTCTGGGAAACAAACTGAGGGCTTCAGAGGGGAGAGGGATGGGGGAATGGGATAGGCCGGTGATGGGTATTAAGGAGGGCACGTATTGCATGGTGCACTGGGTGTTATACCCAAGTAGTGAATCATGGAACTTTACATCAAAAACTAGGGATGTACTGTATGGTGACTAACATAACATAATAAAACGTTATTATTAAAAGGAAAAAAAAAGAGTGAAGGAAGGCAAAAATATGGGAACAAAGGTATTCCAAAGGGAGGGGTTGCCTCAGTAGCAAGTGAGGGAGCCTGATGGGAGGCAAGAAGGAACAGCCTCGGCGTGAGTACGGGCGCACGCGCACAGCGTGTGTTTGGGGTGGGGAGTTGAGCCAAAGTGACAGTAATAAAAGCAATAGTGAACCCTCAAAGAGAGCGTGTTCTAAATGAGGCACTACACTAAGTCACATTCAATCCCAGGACCAACCTCATGCACCTCGGAGTCCTTATTATCCCCATTTCACAGATGAGAGAAATGCAGCTCCCAGAGCCGAGTCAGGGCCTCACAGTCGGCTGCCACAGGCTTCCCCCTGCGCCACACTGGGCACTCGTTTATATTTGGGAGGTACTTGGATGGAGGTGGAGAGATGGGGATGGTCTTGAAGCAAATGCCACCTTTGCTTGACCAGGGGCCGGAGCAACCCCGAAGTTTCCATTCATGTGTGGGTCCCAGGCTGCCCTCCTGGCCATTTCCAGTTGTCATCCCCCTTCTGGAGGTTACTGACAGGCCAGGGAGATCCGTACAGAGCAGGGCGTGCTCTCGGATTGAAATCCAGCTTTGTTCTTCAACTCCAGTGTTAGAGGGGAAAGCAGAGAGGGGAAGGGAAGGAAACAAGAAAGTTCCAGCCTGTGAGTAGCATTTGCAATGCGATCTGTGTGTTCTGAGCCAAGTTAGCGTACACGCTCTGGGGAGGATTACACATAAATGACGAAACGTTTTGAAACATGGCTTATACCTAATTAATCATGGAACTTAAAGAACAAAGAATACATTTCTTCAAAGTTTTTTAGCGTTTTCTCTATTAAGTGGAGAGGGTGGGGGAGGGGAGGAGAACTCTCCATGGCCCGTAATGGATACACTCTGCACTTCATTTGGGGAAGGAAGCTCTTAATCTCCGTTGGCTGCCTGCAACCTCTGAGTCCTTACATCTTTAATACTTCATGCTGAGCATTTTCATATTAAAGGGACTAAAAGTCTCCAGATCATGAAATATTCCTTGGTTTTTTGTCTCTTGATCGCTCAGTCCAAACAATACTGGTTTTGAGATTATGAGATCATCAGGAATTTCTTAAGTACCCATGATATTGTGCCCTGAGATTCCAGTGTCCTTTTGATATGCCGTCACCACCCAGAGACATCTGTGGCTGTGTTCTGCTTTGAAGACAAAGCTCTGAGGCCCAGGTTTTGTGCCATGTCCATGTTATTCCACATGTTCTTAACCTCTGAACCTTGATTTCTGGATTTGTAAAATAAGGATAATAATAAATACCTCCCTAATTTATTTTGACAGTTAAGTAGAATAATGCCACAAAAGCACTTAGCCTACTGCCTACAACATAACCGCTCAATAATGGAGTATATCACTGAATCTTCCAGATATGTTTTTTCATCCTCTTCTTATCCATAGACTTGGCCATGGCGCCATTTTGTTTCTCTAGCTGAGGCACTTCTGTAAGGCTCTGTCTGTCTCACCGGCGACGGAGTCAGAAGTCAAAAATGACTTTGCACTCGGTAGCTGGTGTTCGCTGCTCCAGGGGGAAGCCAGAGTCCCACTCTTCCCTCTGGGGGTTTCCATGGCCACTCCAAGAGCAACAGTATGGACACAACAGGAATCAGAGAGATGTGTGTACTTTCCTTCCAAACATTGTCACTTTTACTCTCCGTGGCTTTTGGGCAAGCCAAATAGGCTGCTTGAATGCAGGTTTCCCCTTCCTCTTTGTGGAGGAAGCAAAGAAATGCACTATATTAAAGTTGTGAGTAAAACCTGAAACCTGAACCCCCCTCTCCCCAAGCTCCATGTAGCGAACAAGAATGAAGAGAACACTTGGGTAAGAATTTCCCTGAGCCATGGTGAGCATATTCCAAGTTTTCTAAGTATATTCCTGACCTCCAGCAGCTTAGCTATGGCCATGTGACCTGGGGTTGGCCATTCAAAGATGCTGCAAGGGGCTTTGAATCTGGAAGGGGTAGAGCAGAGGCTCGTAGAGAAGTCTGGAGTAGAGTGGTGGCACAAAATGGCCAGTGGTGGTGGTGCCAAGGGTAGCCGTGGAACCAGACAATGCCCAAAGCATGACCCCAATTGTGTTCTTTGCTCTCCAGCTCCCTCAGTTCTGGGTCATTTTCCATCCTAGCTATCCAGTCTTCCTGTAGACTCTGTGAGCCATCCGATATCGTCCTTTAAATTCTAGTTCTGCTTAAGTTAGCCATTAGGCTACTTTGCTCACAAATGAGAATCTAGACTGAGACAAAATTAAGATACGTGCAGCTCCTATTCTATGCCAGGGACTGTACAGATGAGGATACTGAGGCCCAGAGAGTCGAGGTCACTTGCCAGGGTCACCAGGCTGGTCAGAGGTGGTGCGGTGATTTGAAACCCTGTCTGCCTTTCTACTAAACTCTTTCAGCAAAGAGAGCTAAAAGGTAAACGAAGAGCCCACAAGAAGCCACATTTGCGTTGAACTTGCTTCGTAGGTGGGGTTTTTGTAGGCTGACATTTGTGACCTGGATGCAACGTTTCCTTCTTCCGCCCCCCTTCCTACCCCACGCCCTGCCCCAAACTGGTGACTGGCTGTCTATAAATCGAATCAAAAGTTAATGTCTTGGGGCACCTGGGTGGCTCAGTTGGTCGAGTGTCTGATTCTTGGTTTTGGCTCAGGTCATGATCTCAGGGTCATGAGATCGAGCCTCTTGTCGGGCTCCATGCTCCGTAGGGAGTCTGCTTGAGATTCTCTCTCCCTTTCCCTCTGCCCCTCTCCCTATTCTCTCCCTCCCTCTCTCTCAAATAATAAATAAATAAATATTATTTTTTAAAAAAGTGAAATGTCTTTTAGTGCTGAGAATCATCACCGGTCTGTGCCCATGAACCAGACAACTGAGGTGAGGGATAAAGGGACCAGAACAGTAGAACAACTTGGCTCTGCGTCCCCCATAGCAACTGGGTGTTGTTTGTGTGTGCCGCTAATTATCCTTGGTTCTGTGTGCCTTCAGCTGATGCCTTCAGAAATTAAATGCACGTGCCTTGTACCGTGTAGAGTGCGAGCCTGGCTCATTTGGTTTCCATTTTACCCATTGCCCTACACCTGTTACTGCACCAACAGAAGGCATGGTCCTCACACCCTGGCATCTAAGGATAGGAAGTCGGATGTTGCCATCTGCCTTCGGAATTGCCAGATGACTGCGCTTCTCTGCAGGGGTGGGGTAGCTTGGCCAAAGAAGGGGAAGCTACCAGAGCGGGTATCCATATACACATTCCCATCATCTCTTCCTCTTTCTTCAACCCAAGGAGAGAGTTAGCAACTCTCTAAGCACCTCACTTACGTACAACAGCTTCCCTGGAGGCAGATCCCCATAAAACCACTTTATTCTTGACCTCACTCCAGTGTTTCTGCAGAGCGTCAGTCTGGCCAGCACTTGGTCATCTTACTTCTTTTTCACTGTTTCTTTTTGGTTTGTTTGGTTTTTTTTAGAAGTCAATTATTGAAGATATTGAGTAGTAAAAGCAGTTTGAACTTTATTACTCTCTTTTCAGTATTAGATACAGAAGGCCTCGGACAGCGATACTGTGTATAAAATATAAAAGCAGTGAATTAAATGCGACTTGATGGTACATGTTGTACCTTAATGAAAACAAAGGCTCTGGAACACTATTTGTGAATGTGCTACCCAATAAAGTGTTAGCAAAGGAGCTCGTAAAGCTGCCAGAGGGATTTAACCATTGCTAGAACAAGAGGGAAACACCGTTCAGTCGGGCTGGACACAGAGTGAGGTCTACTGACTTTATCACCAATGTCGGAGGTTTTTTATTTAAAACACATGGAAGAAAGACACTTGGGTTTGGCACCAAAATGTCTTGTGGTAAAGAAAAAAAAAAAAAAAGAAGTATCCAAAAGTGCTTTAAAAAAAATGTAAGGGGGAGAAACAGATGTGAAGAAATGAAGACAGGATGTCATGGGGTGCCACGCCATCCATTCAAAGCCATGGCAGAAAGCAAGAGCAGTTCCCCATGGCAGCTGATAGACACGAGCAATTGAACAGTTCATACCCTCTCTGTTGTCCCTGTCACGAGATTTGTAGGTCGTTCTCAGCCAGCCACTGGGGCTAAAGGGCACAGGTCGCGACCCGCTGATTTACCAAAGTATGATCAACTCACACAAATTATAGGCGTAAGAGAGTCCTGACAACTTCAATATGATGCTCGAGGAGCACAATTATTTGTGACATGTGAAGCCAGTGTGAGACCATAATTCTGTCGCTGCGTGACAAGGCATTATTAGCCGGGGCAGGCAGCGGCTTGAACCAGGAGCAGCTGGAGGAGAGGCGGGGGGAGAGAGAGAGAGAGAGAGAGAGAGAGAGCTCCATCGGGAAGGCCCCGTGACGGGCTTTCTGTCCCAGAGTGGCAAACAGCAAGGGCCCCTTTGCGGAATGTGGGGCTGCTCAGAGGACAGGTCGCCCTCCTGCTACTAGGTCCTGGGAGGACAAAGAGGAGTGTGGTGGGAAGGGCAGAGGGGGGAGCACGGCCCGCCGGCCTGGGGCTGCGCACATCCAAGGTGCTGTCTCTGAGACTGAACTTGGTGTTTTTGGTAAGGCAGGTGGCAGTGCTGTTTCCAGCGGGAGATGAGGTGGGGTGGGGGTGTGGGGCCGAAGCCTCCGCTCCTCCATCCCCCTTCCTTCCCACCGAGTCCTCTCTGGAACTTGCGGTTGGGTTGCAAGTCCCTTCGTGGGTTCTGCAGGGGTGCAGTTCAGGGGAGGTGTAAGGATGCGTTGCCCTTCTGGGAACGGTTAGGGAAGTTTCGGCCCAGGTGTGTGTGAGGGGCAAGTGGCTGTTTCCAGCAACGGGGGCCCCCGTGAGGCAGGGCTTCCTCAGGTGGAGCTGGGGGTCACGTGGCAGGGGAGTCACCCGCAAACTTATCCGTGAAGCGGGAAGCCGGACCGTGATCTGCGGAGGGTAGCCGCTCTGTTTTGCGGATGCTCTTAGCCCGGAGCCTTTAACACAGTGTGGTGTTGCGGGCGGTCAGGACACGGATTCACACAGTCAGTTTCACAGAACGTTCCCTGAGCGCCTACTGGGTGTCCGCCACTGCCCAAAACACAGGGAATCCAAATGAGATTCTGTCTGTCCCCCAGAGCTTGCGGTCAATGAGGACAAACAGATGAAAACATAATTCACATACACTGTGGGGATGGGTGCGAGCTGCAGGAATTCCGCCGTACCGGGAACGCTATCGGCAACTCTTCACCGCAGCGATCGGGACTTGACATTCGATCATCTATTCGTGCCGTTTACTGTCCCTTCTCCTGCAATGGAAGCTCCAAGAGGCCAGGACTTTGTCTTGCTCTCAATGTTGCAATCGCCTGGAAGACTGTGGGCCCAAACTACCCGTCCAATAAGCATGCTCCGAACGCATGAATGCCGAGCACTGCTCTAGGTGTTCCTGCTTTTAAATGCATGAGCCCATTTGATCCTCCCAACCCCCCAGTGAAGGAAGCATGTTATCTATTGCTGCGGAACTAATCAGCCTACAGTGTAATGGCTTAAGTCGACAATATTCATTATTTCTCACGACTGTGTGCCTGGGCTGAGCTCAGCTGAGCTGATTTTTCTTCTGGTCTTGTTTGGAGTTTTTCATGAGGCTGCATTTCACTGGGAGCTTGGTTTGGGCTGGAACGTTCCAGATAGCTGCTCATCCTCCCCCTCCAGGGCCCCTCATATGTGCCAGTCTAGCCTCGACTTCCTCCCCACGTGGGAGGAAAAGTAGCAGCAGAAGCTTAAGGCCTAGGCTCAGAAGTCCCAGAACATCACCTCCTTCCAATCGTGTTGACCCCAAGTGCTGAGACCAGCCTGTATTCAAGGAGAGGGAGATGGACTCCCAAATGAAAGTAGTGGCACTTGCCTCCGCAGGGTGGGGGGTTGTATCCGGAGACTCCCTGTTACACTGTTACCAGCCTGCTTCACAGCAGTGGAAACTGAGGCTTAGTGGGATTAAAAGATGTGTCTGAAGGCACCAAGGCAGAACCAGGATAGCAGCCTGGAACAGTCTCGTCTCCCGTTCAATGTTTGTTGCTCCTGGAGACTCTTCTCAGCAGCTCCTCCTGAATCTTGTGTGGCAGAGCTGGTCTCCTCTGTGGCCACCCCTCTGCTTTTTGCTTTCTCAGCACAAGGGTCAGGGTTTAGGGGGCATGGGAGTCCTTAGACCCGGAGTCTCATCCAACCTCTACAACTCATTAACTGTGTGACCTTGAACAAACGTCTGAGCCATTCTGAGTATCTTATCTGTGACATGGGACAGTACCCTATGGGGTGCCTGTCAGGCAGGATTGGGGGGCAGTTATAATAAGACCGCATGTGTAAGCACTGAACACGATACATGGCATCTAGCAATCATTCGAGGGTTTTAAGGTGCCAATTAAGTCTTTAGTTGGACCCGAGATAAGCCCTCACAGGCTTGTTTCATAATTATATTTAAAGTATAAGAACTCCAGGGCCACTGGGCAACACACCCATGTTTAATGTTAATCCGAAGATACGGTCTGAAATCAGCAAGAACGGTTTTAGGGACTCATCTGTTTAGGACGTATTCATCACGCTCTTGCCTGTGAGAATCTGTTAGGCATCCCGCCATCCTGTTTCTACAGGGAACTTTCCACCACACGCACACACACACACACGGATGAACAGAATTACATGCTATGATTTAAGATACGCAAAAATCGAAGTTACTAATAAAAAACTAAGGTGAAACAAACAAACATTCCCCCCCTCCCCCTCCCAGCCCCAGGCCACTTGTGTCTCATCCTTGACTCACTGGATTAATCAGGGCTCTTGGTTATTAGAAGCGACATGGCAACCCTGATTCCAGCCAGCCTCAGCAAGCGAGAGGGGAATTTATGGTCAGGCCTGGCTGGCTCCAGGAGCTTACACGGCGTCGTGAGAAAATCGCTGTTCCCACCACCTCACTCTGCTGCTCCACTGGTCTCCTTCCCTCTTCTTCTGGGGCAGCCTCTGCTTTGCTTCCAGTTTCATGATTCAAAGAGGGAGGCCCTTTCTTCTCCTGTTTTTTATTAAAAAAAAAAATATATATATATATATCCCCAAAGATTATACTCAGCTCAGTTTGAGCCCATGCATAACGTGACCAATCACCGAGTCCCGGAGAGTGGTATCTGACTGTCCAGCCTGCCTCACGGTCTGCTTCTGCAGCCTGGGTCTAGGAATTCTGGGATTACCAGTGCTGTGGGTTGAGGGACAATTTTCAGGGAAAGTGGGAACCTTCTGCAGGTTCCCCTCAAGGACGGTTACAATATGGCCGAGCTCCAGATTTACCAAAAGCTCCGGAAAAGAATTCTTGTCCAAGTGAACACATCCCCTGTGCTGCCCATGGCGTGGGTGGGGGCCGTTTTTCTATTGATTATCCCTCTGTGCTCTGCTTGTTGTGTTTATTTGTGGATATTTATTTTCTTACCCGTAAGGAAATGCTTGAAATAAGCCTATAACCCAAGGTCCCAGCTTCTAATTTCACTACCCTAACGTCACAACATTTATCCTGCAGCCCCTAGATTAACCAGCATTCACTTGGTAAGCCAAATTTTGTGAAAAATATTTTATTTCTTTTATTTGTCCCCAAATGTGTCCACTGTATACAAAAAAATGAGACAGTGTTCCTTTTGGGGAGAAGAAGTTTCTACTTTGGGTTTAAACCAAACAAAATAATATTTAAGGAAACATTAAATAAATTATTTATCATGTTGGTCAATGTTTGGGGGGAATATAGCTTAGATAAACACATTTTTAAGGTCAGCCACTCTAAGGGCTGGGTTTTATAAAAACAGCCTCTGAGGTGCTTTAATAAATCTTTAAAAAGAAAAAAAAATCGGGCACTTGTTTTCATTACCGAATCATTTGCTATTGCTGAATAATGGTCATTCAAGAGGTAAGCTTAACCAGCAGGCCCTGATAGCCACGCTGGGAAACTCACATGTTATGACGAATCTGTGTGGATGGCAAGCCCCGCTGGCCACGCTTGGATTTCTGTGAAAGCAGTCCAGTCCTTTGGTTGCATTTTAAATCAGATAAATGGACAGAGCTGGCTGATTTGGGTCATAAAATTGTCAAATGAAGATAAATTCATTCCTACTCAATGGGAAACTGCAGAGAAGAATTAGAATATATGTAAGTAAAAAAAAATAATGTGTTTCTTTTCCCTCAAAATAAACGGTTACCAGATTCATCAAGTGGATGTAATTCTCCTCCTGGGTCGTCCGTCTTCTCTAAGTGCAGCCAAAGGCATCTTTTGGGCCCGTTTCTATGGCTAAATGGCATTCCTCAGCCAAAGAAGGGTATGGAGAGGAGAGGGGAGGATGTTTGGGTCATGGAAAAGGAAATGGAAGAAATGAGATGCAAGAGGCTCTATGAAGAGGGGGGTGGAGGGGAGGGAGACGCGAAGGGGAGGCCGTGAGGAAGGCGGGGCAGGCAGGAGGTGGAGGAGAAGAGGTAAGAGTGGAGAAAACCCCATGTTACAGAGACTGGCCAGAGACCACCTCCGGAGGCACTGCTCACCATGGCTCTGGCTCGTTTTTATATGGTTCATAATTTGTCTGAAACTTGAAGGACTCTCATGACCAGCTCTTATCCACACACTGAGGCAACATCCCCAACGTGGCCCTGAGCCCCTGAGCTCCTGCCTTCGTCTTGAAAGGACGGCTGGGCAGGGAAGGAGCCCAGAGGTTCTGAACCTTGTCTTCCAAGGGTGGAACCTGCCGCAGAATTTCATGGCTTCCAAAAAGAAGAGATTTTCTGTTTATAAGCAGGAAGCAATGTCGCTAAGGAGCTGGGGGCGGGGGGGAGTGGTGAGGTTGCATTACCATAAAGTGCCTCAGGGTTTGAAAGTTCAGGAGAAGAGAGCTTGACTAACCGCATCTGGGACTTGAGGTTTTATTGAACTAGTAATGAAAATAATCTTTGCAGAATATTTTGAAAATATTTGATAAACACAGACGGAAGCTGCCACCTATATACGTGGAAAAAAAAAAACAGCCCTACATTCACATTAGCAACCTGTTGACAACCAGCCAGGATCCGTGTTAGGTGCAAAGCAGACCGATTAAGAATGCGGTCTTCGGAGCAATGCAGAACCAAGTCCAAACCCCAGCTCGGTCAGTGGTAAAACTACGAACCTCTTGCTTTACCTCTCTGTGCCTCAGTGGCTTCATCTGTAAAATGGGAATGAATGCTCCAACGAGCTGCCGTGAGGATGGAACAAGGTAAGTTGTATGGAAATGGTAACAGGAGAAAGTATCAGACTGGCCACAAAACCTTCCCCTCTCTACATCCACTCTCGTGATGTCGCAGACATCCCCTTAAGAGGGAGGGTCTATTTCGCCACCCCCTGAATTTGGGTTAGCCATGTGACTTGGGGCATTAGCAAATGCGAACAAAGGAAACAGAGACTTGAAAATTGCTAGCCCACTGGGGTTTCCTTTCTCTTGCTGGGCTTGGATCCCAGGCACTGTCATGCAGCTGAGTCTAGACTAGCCTGTTGGACTACGAGGCCACATGCTTCTCAACTGTTGGACATGTAAGAGAGGCCAGTCTAGATCATTCCAACCACTAGCCGACCTATCAGCTCACCATGGATACATGGGAGTGCCCAGCAGCAGAGACGGGGGGAGAAGCTCAGAGCAGACCACCCAGCCAACCCCTAGAACTGTGAGCTAAATAGAAGGTGTTTGTCATGAGCCATGAAGTTATGGGTGACTTGTTACACAGCAAAAGCTAATTGACACAGGTGCTATCCATCCTGTTCCTAATCTTGTTGATTAGATCAATCAGTCTTTTAATTTGAGTTTTTAACTCATTTTTGTTCAAAAGGATTTCTTTCTGTAGAGATGGACTGCGGTATGGCAACGTTTCTGGAGGCTCTTTTGTACAGGTTGGTAGCTTAAGATAAATTGGAAAAGGCAAGACTTAAGACATCAATGAGAATTTTTCTGAAAATATTTTGTAGTCTTTCCTTCCACCATATTTTTAAAGTTTGCCATCAACATTCTCAAAGCCAGAATAATGTGCAAAGCGAATACCAAACACTGAAGCTCACTGAGGTTCAGTGGTAAGACTGGTCAAAACAGAAAGTTGCTCTGAAATAGTTCTGAACCCTTAACCCAGGGACCCAACTGGAACAAAAAGACGTAGAACCGTAGGTCAGTGCCTTGGAACCCATCCACATTCTCTAGGGGTAGTGACAAGCTTTGCCAACTATCCAATTGTAAAGGAGATAAAAGAGTTTATGGACCAAAGCAAAATGAAGAATTTTCCAGATAATTTAGGCCAACTAAACACTGTTGCCTGAATTCACCAGTGAACTGTAGCCAAAGTGTATCTGATGGCTTCCATTATCTGGACAGCTGCCTCGTTCTTCCATTTTCTTGGAATACGTATGTTCTTTTGCATTCCAACTTCCTTTTAGTGCCTACATTCTTTATCCAGGTCGTTGTTCTCTGAGGTTTTGAGAGTAAGAGGCTGGAGTAAGTTCTGGAAATGCATTTTTGGCTTGACAAGTCCAAAGCATTCATCCATTTAACAAATATTTATCCTTCAATTATTAGGTGCTAGAGACAGTGCTAGACATTGAAGATACCACAATGACCAAAAGAGACCAGAGAGCTTATCTCGCAGGGTAAGTCTAGTAAGGAAAAGTGGTTCATAACCAGACAATATAATGTAATGTGAGGAGTGCTGTGGTTGAGGAAGATCAGGGTACTACTGGAGAATCTCGGATGAGCCGTTCACACTTGGGCTAAGTAGTCAGGAAGCACATCACAGAGGTATCTAAGGTGAAAGATAAAGAGCATGAAGCCATGTGAAGAAGTTTGAGGGGCGCAGAAGAGTTTGAGGGGTGCACAAAATTATATCATATGGCCCGGCATAAGAGAGTATCAGGAAACTGAAATATTCAGCATGGCCAAACACTTGCATCAGTACCAGGTTGCCAGTGGGATCTCAGTACTGCTGAGTGGCATGGTGGGGAACGTGGCCACAATCTCTCTGCCCAGTTCTACCCCAGAGCCATGGTTAATTTCAGGTAGCAACACTGATCGGTGCTCTTAGTAGTTGTCTCTGTGTGGCCAGAGAACGTGCCAGTGGGGACGTGCCAGCTGGTGCCCTGGATGGAGGTCAACCCAGGACCAGAGTGTATCCCTCAAGGTAAAGCCAGACTCTGTAGCACCTTCGTTTCATTCTTCTCCTGATGCATTAAGATACAAGAGAGGCTGAGGCCCAGGATCCAATGAAACTATGACTGCCATGAGAAAGGACTCTAAGAGTTTTGAACTTTAGAAATCCTTGTAAAAAACACAGGCTACTTACCAGAAGCACAAATCCAGAATGTGGGCAACATATACAATGACCCCTGTATTAATTGTCTAGCACTGCATAACACAGAACCTCAAAATTCAGCGGCTTTACACGGCAAATGGGATCACCTCACAGTTTCTGTGGGTCAGGAATCTGAGTGCAGCTCAGCGAGGTGCCCTCGAATAGTGATCTGCCGTGAAGCTGGGAGCCAAGCTGTCAGCCAGGGCTAGACCCTCCTCCGAAGGCCTGACTGGGGAGGATCCGCTTCTAAGCTCACTCGCATGGACGTGGATGATGTTCAGTTTCTCATGGGCTGTTGGACTGAGGGTCTTGATTCCTTGCTGGCTGCAGAGGTCCCTCTCCATTGTTTGCCATGCAGATTTTTCCACAGGACACTTTTCACTCTGGCAGCTGACTCCTGTCAGAGCTAGCAGTGTGGAAGTAAGAGAGCATGCAAGAGTCTTTTTATAACCGAACGTTGGAAGCAGCATCTCATCGTCTCTGCTACATTCTACTTGTTAGGGATAAGTCAGTAAGTCCAGTCCACACTCAAGACCGGTCCACACTCGGTGAGAAGAGGAATCATATTCAACCTGCAAAGTTTTTAAAGGATGAAATGATGTCATATTTGGAAAGTGCTGGATGCACGTTAAACCACAGTAAATGGTGTGCACTGAGTAGGGAAATATCTTTGTTTATCCATAATGCATCCGTGAGCATCCATGAGCCATTGTCACACATCATCTTCCAGTGAAACTCTTTGGATGAGTTAAATCTCGGGAAAACCTGAAATAACTCTTCTCACACGACTAGTTAAAGGTGTAGAATGAGAACGCAGGAGACAGGAGGAAGCAACAGATGAGTGAGATGTGGTGCTGGTGGGCGTCATCAGAGGACAGCACCCCCGTCTACCCCTCTGTTCTGATTTTCCCTCAGGAATAAACTTTCGCAATTTTTAAAAAGTATTTATTTATTTTAGAGAGGGAGAGGGAGAGAGAGAGCCAACAGGAGGGAGGGGCAGAGGGAGAGGGAGAGAGTCTCAAGCAGACTCTGCACTGAGGATGGAGCCCCACGTGGGGCTTGATCTCGAGACCCTGAGACCATGGCCTGAGCTGAAACCAAGAATCGGAGGCTCAACCGAGGGGCGCACCAACTTCTGCAATTTTCATACTGCCTCAGAGCAAATGATGGAGACTGATGTTTATTGAGCCCTGACTTGGCATTGGCATATCAGGTGTTGTCCTAAGCATTTCACATTTATTACTTAGTCCTTAAACAACCCTTTGCGGGAGGCACTATTATCAGCCCCCTGGGAAAGTCTGAGGATGGAGGAACTTGCCAGAGCTCATGCAGTAAATAGCAGTTGGGGGTGGGGTGATTCCAGAAAAGGCAGACACCCCAAACTCTGTACCACATCCGTGTTGCGTGGGGCACAATGTCTGGAACTGATTTCATGGATCTTGGATGGGCTTAGCACAATCTTTTTGCCTCGGTGGGAGACCAGTGCACCACCCCTGTACATTGTGAGGACGTGGAGCCCCTCAGCGACCCTGATAACGCACTCACGTGACCAGCCAGGTAGAGCGCACGCAACTGAACAGCTGTGGAAGTTCCTCCCTTCACGCTGCCGTTCTTCCTGGCACCTCCCTTGGCTCTCATGTAGGACCAAGAAAAAGAAACGCATCTCAGCCTGGGGGAAGGCAGCCATGTATTCCCACCTTCCTCGTGCAGTCATCCCCCTATGTCACCCCCTTATAAAGTCCTCCATCTGCTCCCCTGGCAGAGCAGAAGTGGATCCCCTCCTCCCATCACCACTGGAGTCCATTTTTCTGCCCTATTGCCCCTCGGGCCATGCTGAGTACCCCCATTCTCTTCCTTTGCCTGGACCCTACCAGACTGGTTCTCTGAGCCCCGGGATGTACTTCCCCTACCCCCACCCCACTTACACGAGAATCACAATCAGATAGTGATCTCCGGCGAAACGGGATGAGCCCGCTCAGAGGGCTTCACAACGATGCATGGCATCCTCTCATCTTTTACAACCCCAGATTAATTATTTTTCACTTTTCAGGCCAAGAGAACTTTCAGGTTTCCTTTTAAATTAAAGGTATTTAGGGCCTAATTACTCGTCTTTGCCCACTGGCCTTCACAAAACCTGCTTTATAACTGCTGCAATGAGAACGGTGGGCCGGAGCTGGGAGCGAGATGAGATTTTACAATTTGGAAAGAGTTCCAACATGTTTAGCAACCACTGACAGAGAACAACTGTTTCTACCCAGGACATTCGAATCTATGCCAGGGAAGCAGAATAGTGGAATCATGGAAATAGGGAAGGGAACGTGTGATACAAACAAGGAGGACTGCAATTAACATCCAAATGCAGGTTGGAAGAAACCCACCGAAAATGTCGGCATCTGGTAGATTTCAAGCTCAAGGATTAAAGTCGCCAAGTGAGGAGAGCAATTTGGGGTTTTCCAACAAGTACCTCTAGGGGCAATAATTTTCAGGGAAAGGTAGCTCATAACCCTGAACCTAGTATTAGCATAGCAGGCTGCTTGCCCAAACTTATTCTATTTTCATTTGCATTATTGGTTTGAAAACTCCCCTGGGTTCTTGATCCATATCATGTTGGCACATGTCCTCGCAGAAACTGAAATGCTGACCCAGCATTTTACTCTGTTTTACTTGACTTGGGAGAGGCCCAGAGAAACTTAGGTTGCTGCAGGAAGAGTGATAAAACTCTCAGCCCTACTCCTGAACGGATCATGTCACCAGGGAGATATTTAAAGGGCTGGATTCTTTTCAGATGAAATCCAAGAACGTCAGTGGTTGTGCAAAAGTCTCCATGACATAGGCGTGTGTGTATATGTATGCGTATATGTGTGTGTGTGTGTATATGCATACATATACACACATTTTTTTGCAAGAGGATTGCAGGGAGAGGTATGACCGTACACAGATTCAGATCACTGCCGATGGGGTGCCTCTAATAGGGATAGCCAGATCTATTGCTCTGCTGTTTTCTACCACATTTACAACTGTGACTTATTTCTATCTTTGCCACCTGATGGATCAGGTGAGTGATTTGGCACGCCTGTCTTATAAAGGAGGAAACTGAGCGACTTGCCTTAAACCACAGAACTGGACGGTGGAAGGCAAGATTAGGACTCTGCACCCTGTGACCTTTGCTTCTGGGTTCCATTCTACTTCCCTCTTCGTCTGAGTATCCTATACTGAGAAAGAAAAAGCCATCTGTGTGATCTCCTAAGGAAAGATCCCAATCAGTATAAGCCGTTCAAGTCTATTGCCGGCAGCACGGCTGGAAACGTACAAGAAAAACCTCCCTCCCAGGCTCCACTCCAGCCCAGAAGGGAGCCTCAGAGCCTCTTGCGATGCAGTCATCACGCCCTGCTTCACTGTGAGACAGGGACAGGTAGTGGCCACTGGCCCCCTCAAGTCCTCTGGTCACACCTGACCTCTGGCTCATTCTCCACCGCAGGAGACATTCAGTTTCTGGTTTCCTACGGCACCTTGAGTTTCTTCTGGGGAACCACCCCCTTCTCCCGTCTGCCATGACATGAAATCAGGGCAAAGATGAAAATCTAGGTGTCTACTTTCCGTACAGAAGCTGAGGGCATGGGCCTGTCCAGGAAGAAAAGGTGCCTTTTTGTTTAAGCAGGGCCAGACAGAAGGTGATCAGATTCTCTTTCCTGCCACTTTGAATAGAGGCATTCCTAGTCTGTGCCACTGACTGTGTCTCCAGCTTCCTCCTTCCTCCTTCCTAGGCCTCTGGAGGTGGGAGATGGCCAGGAAAGCAGAGAGATCTTCCTGTTTCATCATAGCTCCCAGACTGCTCAGAAGAAGAGCCAAGATTGTGTTTCTCAGAGACCTTTCATTTCCTGGGGGCTATCTGCCTGGCATCATGGAAGAGGCAGATGGTGTTGGAACTTGGAGGCTATGGAAGGCTTTCTGGAGGGTTGGGATGGCCTGAACAAAGGTCTGGAGGTAGAAAGCAATGAGCCTGGTTTGCAGTACAAGGTGTGTATAGGACAGGGGTGGGAGACAAAGCTGACGCATCAGGTTGGCATAAGGTCCTGAATGGAAAGTTAAGAAGTTTGGAAAGCAGGCACGGAGGGGATGAACACTTCCACAGTTGGCCTATCCGGACCCTGCTCCACTCCTTCCTCTCCTTGACAGCCTCCCAGCATGCTTCACTCCTTGGCTGAGCTCTGAAAACCAGGTGAGGGTTCCATGGATGACCACGCATCTCTGGAAAAGAGAATGGTCTTGACCTTCCCATTTCCATGGTGGGAAGCCAGGAAGAGCTTCATAATTACTGAGGCATCTGGTCACCCTGTGAGTTTTCTCTGCTAATACTCTTTTCTCTTCCCGTCCCCAGAAGATAATGACCAAGTCCTGCAATTCTATCCTCCAAATATCTCTCATAACTGTCACCTCTCCCTCTCTAAGCCCTGAGTTAGATCGGTCCTCATCATGTCTCCCTTGCACAGCACATGAGGCATCTCACTAAACTTCCGGCCACAGCCATGCTACCCCTCCCTCAATATGCTCAAGATCCATTCACCACAACGCACCCCAGGGATCTCTCTAGAGCTCCATCCCGTGACACATCACATACCCTTCCTGTCTGTGCCCCGCTTTCGGATGGACCCCATCTCATGGACTTGGCTGGGAAAGCTTGTTGTGGTGTCCTGACCTGGGATCCCATCTGCCCTCTACTGTTTCCTCCAGTCTGTCCCACCACCTGGCTCCCTGCCTTTGCTGCCTCACACTGCCATGATTTCATACCTGTTCTTCCCACCTGTAATGGCCCTGTTCCCACTTAGGTTCCACTGAAGAACTCTTGCTTATCTCTCCAGACTCTGCTTAAATGTCAGAGTGGACACAACACCTGACATATAACAATTACCCATTGAGTATTGAAGGTGGGTCTCAGTAAAACCTTTCTGCCTTTTCCTTGGCCCCAGCTACTCCTTTTTTTGGATGCCCAGGGTTCTTTGAATGTATATACCTCTACGGCAGCCTTTCCTACTTTGGATTATAATCTCCAATTCCCTCATTAAATAGTAAGCTTTCTGCATCTGTAGGCATAGTGTGTGTGTGTGTGTGTGTGTGTTTCCCCTCTACCATGCATCCATTCCTCCTTCATAAAAGCATTGTCTTCTAAGAATTCTCACTTCCTCTGCCAACTTCTCTGCAAGCATTTTTTCTCACTGCCGGTACAGCCAAGTAGGGGTTGTCTGACCTCAGTGTGTCTAAGCTGGGCCATCCCCTCTGAATTTTGTCTGGACGGCAAGGCTGAAAGGATGGGCTAGAGCTCCTTCACAGAGACAACCCCCACATGGAATGATCCAGAGGCTCCTGCCACAGAGACCTTAGGCCTGGATCCTGTCTGTCCCTGGCTGGATTCTGTGGCTTTCCTTTCCATCCCCAGGACTTCAAATCTTTCCAGTAGGTTCATTCTTTTGTTAAGTTCACTGCTGTTAGTGTCTGTTGCTTGCCACCAAAATCACCCTTGATTGATGTAGGGAGACAAGGAGAAAGCTAAGATATATTCTCCGAGATTCTGTATCTCTGCAGTTGCTGGTGGTGCAAGGAAAGGAAGGTCTGTCTTTTCTTTCTTGTACAAGAAACACAAATGCGCTCTACGCAGCTCAAGGAAGTGGGGCAGGTAATTGAGAAAATCTAGACTTGGTGGGGATCTGGGAAAGACTGAACTGTTAGGTGTGAAGTGGAAAAGGAACCCAGGCAACTCCTGGAGCTAAGTGCTCTTGCTCTCACCGCCTCTGCTCTGTTCTATTGCGGATCGCTCTCTCTCACTACCCTAGCTTCGGCTTGCACGGAAGCTCGTGCAGTGATGCTGTCTGCCCTGCACAAATGTCCTCAGCACTTAGCACTTCTGGGCACAGCAGCCCATGTTTTAACTGCCAGCACCTATGACCCTTTGTTGCCAGGCAGACCAGAAGTTGTAAGGAGTCTACACCTCTGGAAGCAGTCCTCAACCAATAATCCGTAGCTGGATAAGCCCCCCACCCCCATTGCCAGCTCCCTCACCCCTTGGCCAAGATGCCTCCGAGGCACACATTCCTCCCTGGCTTTCTGAGTTCTCAGCTAGGTGGCACCGCTCTTGCGCATTATGGAAATGTGCTTGCCTGGCTTGCTCCCCTCCCTTCTCTTTCCCGTTCCCTAGCCTGTGTTTTGTAGATCACCTCCCGAATAAACTCTGGGGTCTACTTCTGCCGGAATACCTTTAAACAGCCCATCATGGCACTACCCCAGGGTTTCCATGACTCTGCAGCTTGAGGACCCACAGCTCACTGGTGCCTTCACTCTGTCTCACTATGTGCAAATCCCAAAGACAGAGATTGGCTCTCTCTCTCTCTCTCTCTCTCTTTTTTTTTTGGTGAGAGTTAAGCTTATCTTTGTAAGTCAGGCCGCATTTAAAGGTGGCCAGTATGCCCATGGATGGCCACCCCTGTCAGCGAACCACCCCATCCTGTCATCTCTAGCAGGAGGGGAGAGTTGTGAGATTGGCTGCTCAGTCCACAGCTCACACTGCGCGAAATGCACCTTGAGTCCCATCTGGGGCCATTTGCCTTTCAGGTACCTATCGCCCAGGTGGCTGTATGGGAAAACCAACAGGAAAGGCTGTTTATTGGACATCAAATAATTATTTTCAAACAGTGCTTTGATAGGTTAAGTACAAAAGAATCAGAAACATATGGATTAAATTTCCATTGAAATACACACTTGGGTTTGAAAATTAACAGGATACGTGCTTGGGAAGGGATTCCCCCCACCTTTATTTATTTATTTTTTTTGGCCAAGCCAGATTATTTGGAAAATAACCCCGGAATTTTTCACAGCTCTATCATCCTCCCTCCTACTCCCTCCATCCCGTTGCTTTAGCTTTTCCCTCACACTGAGTTAATTAATAAAAGCAACATTTATCAAAGATGACAAGTCAGTCTGTGTGCGTGTCATACGGTGTTGGGGGATGGGGCGATACTCTGCAGGATGGATGCATTTCAGGGAGACTGGAGGTCATCAGGGCTGTGATGACTCATACCCATTGTACACACCCCATGTGTCAAGGACACTGTGCTAAGCGCCTAATATGATCATTTAGCCCCCTGCAGACCCCACCAGGTAGGTGCTGCCACCATTCCTCATTTACAGATTAGAAAGTGAGATTTAGGGTTAGCGGTATATTTCCCAGGTGTCAATAGCTAATAAGCAGCAGAGCCAACATTTGAACTCTCTCCTTCTGACTTCAAACACCACTGGGTTTATGATCCTGCCCTTTCCGTGCGTGGAGACTCATACAACCTTTGAGTCGGAAGAAGGTTCAAACACAACCCTTCATTTTACAAAAGAGGAAACTGAGGCCCAGAGAGGTGACAGATCAAGCTAGATTATTATGCTCGGGAGGCTGGTTTAGACAGAGGAGCTGTTAATCAGAAGCATTCCTCTGGTGGCTTCTCCAAGTGTTAAATATTTGAAATATGCAAAGGAGAAAACCCTTGTAACATTTAGTACTCAAGTTCCAGTCCCTTTCTCTTTGGATGGGGATTGTTTATATGAGAAACAGTCAGAAGGGTGAGATTTGTTTACCACCAGGCTTGTGATAATACTGGGAGTTCCCAGGTCTGGTCCTCGACCTAAGCCAAACAGATAGCATGACATCAATTGGCGATCCGAAGGCCAGTGATGGCCCACAAGCCCTGCAGTATCTGTCCCAAGCCCTGCCTTGCTATCCAACATTTCCAACAATAGTCCGTCCTCTGCAGTACTGCATGCAGTACAGTGTGGCTTCTCCAGGTCGCCCAAGATCTAAAGAAAATGTGTTGCAAAGGAAGGAGAACAGTTTAGACTCTAAAATTAGTGAATCCACTTAATGGGTTTACTCGCCCCAGAGGTCACAGCGCTGGAGGAAAAGGATGCGCTTTGTCCCTATCCAGGAAGCCAGAGAGAGGAAACTCTTCAGCTGACTGTTGTCCCCTGCTCAGACCCACAGCCACGCAAAGGCATTGTCATCGTCACGGTTCCTTCTGCTGCAAGGAAGAGAAACCCACTCAAACTACCATAAGCCCAGGGTGCCTGGGTGGCTCAGTCGGTGAAGGGGCTGACTCTTGATTTTGGCTCAGGTCATGATTTCAGGGTCATGAGATCGAGCCCTGTGTCGGGCTCCATGCTCAGTGGGGAGTCTGCTTAATATTGTCTCTCTCCATCTCCCTCTAGTGTGCACGCACGTATGAGTGTGCTCTCAAATAAATAAATAAAATTTAAAAAACACACAAAAACCAAAAAACTATGATAGGCCCAAAATGGAGGGCTTCAATAAGGGCATGAGGGTTTCTCATGCACCTCAAAGGAAGGAAATGCAGCTGAGCCCCAGAACCAGAAAGACATCAGATACCATGACAGCTACCCTTTCAGGCTTCCTCTGGTCCAGGCTCCCATGGTATCTTGTCCCTGCTTCTCTTGGAGGTTCTGCAGGCCAGTTCTCTGCTTCTGGACAAACCTGGCAAAGGATAACCACACCATGGTACCACAATGAGTCCAAGTTGAAAGACTAAGGACAATTGCTGCCAATTAAGTGCCAATTCCAGAGAGAGCATATAATTTATCCAATCCGAGTTTTCTGTAAACTTTCGGTCCCATTCCCTGCAGCCTGACAGCCAGTGGATGCCCACTATGACCACAGCTGCGTGGGTCAGCTCCTGCCGATGGAAGGGAGTGGTGTGGCCTGGAAAGAGATCCCCAATGCTGTGATACCTTGAAGAACGTGGGAAAGAATGCTGGCCACTCCCCTGTCTTTCTGTTCCCTTTCTTTGACAGCAATAGAACCCTTTGACATTTCGCTGGGCATATGGCCTTCCAAAATAAAGACCCTATTTCCCAGCTTCCCTTGCAGTTTGGTAAGCCGATGTGACTTAGCTCCAGCCAAAGGGAAATAAACAGGAGTGGCGTGTGCAAGTTCCAGGGGGGTGTTTTCTTGGGAGGAGTCATGCTGCCTCCCTCCCTTCTATGGCATGGGGACATGATGTTTAGACATGAACCAGTGCAAGCCACATGCGAGGGATGGCGGAGCAAAGGTGATGAAGGAGTCGGAGACCCCGCTGGTTGTAGGTAGCTGTTCCAGCTGGGATTGCTCAGGGACTTCCTTGAGGCAGAGAGATAGATGTCTGTCTTGTTCAGGCTTTCTATCATTCTCAGCTAAACCTAGTCCTTTACACTAGAGGGCATTGAAGGAAGCAAACCTGGGAACGTGCTGCCTTTTCCTATTTTATAGTCACGGTGCACATGCATACTCACCTACACACACGTGTGCACGCACACACACACATTCACCATAGAGCAAGGGTAGAAAGAAGGTTTCTTTGGTTTACATGATCCCTAAATTAAATCTTCTTTCTTACGTCTGCCTATGGCTTCTGTATCTTCCTCCTTGGGGGCATTTGAAGTCCATTGAGGGATTATCTGGGGAGATATTCAAGACTTCTGGGAGGATTTCCTGCTAATGGACAGATTCCGTCTCCTCCTAATGATGGGCGAGCTTCTGGAGAGCACCGAGGCCCTTTGTTCTCTGTTCTCAAGGAGACGAACTGTTATCTTTTTCCTCTGAAGAAGCTTCTTATCCGATGGGTGCAATATCACGAATAATTATGCCAAATAGCAATGCAAGTCCCACTAGAAATAATGCATCCATTATTTCATTTTATCCTCGTCATTAGAGCTTCTGCTTAATTTAAGTTGGTATAAAGATAGTTGTGGGTATTCCCTGCCGGAGAATTCTAATCGTGCTCTTTATTGAATATTTACAATTTCTTATTTGAATCTTCCTCTCTTGATTCATTGTTTCCCAATTAAGAAGTTCTGCTGCAATTTTGATCTCATGTAAAACCTCTGTAATTCCACAGACGCCTTGTTCCTGGGCTTCCCTCATATCTTGGGGAGGCATCTGAGAGTAGGGTTGAAAGGCTAATGTGTTCTGGTAACTTGGTGATTTTAGTCATGTTGATGAACGAAGGGCTTCCTACAGAGTCACCTGGTGGTCTGAGGAAGGTAAGGAAGTCACTCAGATACCCAAGACAGAGGGCTGGCGCGAGGACCATCTGGACCCATCTCTTTCCACAGCCAGTGAGGTGGGGTTGGGTGAAGGAGGTGGGGGATCTGGCCAGCAATTGACCCTCAATAAATATTTATGAATGGGTTGACATGCATGCGATTTTAAAATAAATATTATCCATTAGAGACATGTTGATTAAATTCTGGAGAAGGCAGTAACATCAAGGGTATATAATATCTAGCCTTGGTTAATGTTCCAATTCTGTGTTGTTGCTTCTAAGGAGATCCTCGTGATGCCATCAGCCATTAAAGCAGTAATAGGTGAGACCCCCTGTGTGTCCAGCTTTTGCCAGATGTCATGAGTCATATAGAAAGAAAAGATGCATTTTCTACCCCCTGGGGAGACCTCCTAATCCAGTCTGGATAAGGAAGTAACGTAACAAGGATATATTAATATATTTATAAATAGTAAGAATAACTCCACTGATCAGGACATCAATTACCAAATGGTGGGAACCAGCTAAAAGTTATTTCTGGGGCTGAGATGAAAGGCGTGACCAAGAACTCCTTAGAGGTATTAGATCTCTCACCAGGTCATGTGCGTAGACTCCAAATGAGTATCCTAGATGAGATTATGATATGATACATAATATAACATAATACAATACGGTACAATACGGTACAATACAATACAATAGTGATAGTGCTCTGCGGTCAGACAGACAAGGGGTCAAATCCCACCTACGCACGATAACTGTGCCTGCAGCCTTGACCTAATTACAAGCTTCTCTTCGGACACCCAGATTCCTCGGATGGAAAACAAGACAATAACAACAGAACCTACATTATAGGATTTTGTGAGGATCAAATGAGATAATACACATGAAGTGGTTGACTTGTAGTAATGCCAATGGATCTCAGCTACTATATACAGATAGTAATAATAAGCCTAAGGCTAAAGGCTGTAGCAGATACACATTTAATTAATCATTGATTTATTCAACAACTATTTACTGAGTATCTACTTTGGACCAGGCCCTGGGGATGCAGCAATGATTGGAAAAGGATGAAGGTTCTCCTCTCTCTGGGCTCATAGCATAAAAGGAGAGACATATGTCAGTCAGCAGTGACACCATGGGTCTATGAGCACAAATGGAGAGACATACTTTAAAAGGAAGGATCACAGTCCGGTGAAAGCAAAACAAAGGAAACTGACCAAAACTGGGGGTGTAGGAAGACTTCCCAGCAGATGTGAGGATCGAGCCAAGACTGAGGAATGGGAGGGAGATTGTAAGGGAAGGGGAGAGGAAAGAAGATATCGCAAAGACAGAGAAAGCCAGGAGCGAAGGCAAGGCACAGTCCTGGGAAAAGGTGGGTAGCAGGAGGGCAGTTGAAGCTGAGATGGGAGTGAAGGTGTCTGAGGGACGCTCAGGTTAGAGGTTAGCAGCAGAAGGGTTGATGCTGGAGATGGGAGTGGCAGGACCATGGTGGCCCCAGACTCCATGTTAGGGCTGTTGATCTTTACTCTTCCAGTAGGGAGTGATATATCTCATTTGAGTTTCCAGAAGGTCATCAATCCTTAAATGTTGTCCTGCCTCCTTCTGTCAGTACATCCTCTGAACCACTTACCTGGAATGAAATTACACTGACTTTTGTAGAAGCTGCTTCTCTTGCTTCTGTCTGATCTTCCCACTGAGATCATAAGCCCTCCAAGGGCCGGAGACACACGCGCCATGCACCACCCACAGTGATTCACCATCTTGAAAACAGTAGCTGAGCATGTGCCTGAGGACAAGGCAAAGCCAAATGGAAGGCGACATTTCACTTTCTCCAGAGAAACCTACTTGAATATGGACCCAGTAATAAAATAGTACAATGTTTACTTTCATACTCACTGGATCAATTTATTTGCATATATTGCATATGATATAAAATGGTAATATTTGTATTTAGAAATATCATTTTCCCCAATCTTTTCTTTTAAAGTTTAGGTCATAAAATTATTGTATTCAGACTCTTCCCATGCACCTTTATCATTTGCCTTTCCCATCACTGAGGCCATTTGTGAATGATCTAACACAGCTCTTCCCTGCATATCACCTTCACTTCTAAATTGTTCAAGACACGGCACTTTGAATCCTGGTAAGATGCCGTAACTGGAAATTTTATTCTAAGCCTCAAGAGGTTTTTACATTTGTCCTATGGGTGGATATTTATGATCTCCACAAGGTCACCACTTACAATATGCTTTTTTTTTAAAGTGAATTTTAAAAGACTTGCTTAAAATACCTTCAATATTTTTAATGGTGAAGTCATATCTTCAGAAATAAGAACCAAATCTGTGTTAAATATTTCTGCCTCTCTCTTTCCCCTGGTGTTATCAGGTGACATCTACAGGCCTCCAGTCTTCTCTCCCCCACCAACTGTCATCAGTAAGTTCACTTCAAGCTAATGTCTTCCCCAAACACTTCCTTGATGCTCAAAATAAAGTAATCAAGAAAGTGTCAAGAATGAAGAAACTTTGTAAGAACTTATATTCTATGGACCAGTTGTCAGGGGAACACTTTGCCTTATAATCAGACTTGCATGGTAATTGCTTGTCAAATGAATATCCTTGCTTAGCTCACCTTGTGATCGTGGCTCAAGGGACACGGGATAATGTGGAAACTTTTCCTGGGAAAAGTATTGCATAACTTTTAAGACTATATTTCATTTATTTTAAACCGTGGTTCTCAAATAGGAGTGATTTTGCCCCCCAGGGGACATTTGGCAGTGCTTAGAGACCTTTCTGGTTGTCACATCTAGGGGAAGGGTGCCACCGGCATCTGGTGGGTGGAAGCCAGGGGTGTTGCAAAACATCCTACATTACACAGGAAACTCCCACAACAAAGAGTCATCATCAGTCCCAAAATGTCAACAGTGCCACCACTGAGCACCCTAGCTTAAACTGAGTCAAGGACAATTGGCTTAAACAGAATGCAGGACAATGATTGGCACAAAAGAGAACGTCTACCTTCTAAGGATCTTTGGTCCCACTCCTTTTCAGATGAGAAGATAGTCTTCAAGTTCTGTGTGTTTTCTCTTTGGCTCGAGGCTGGGTTGTGAAAATCAACTCTTCTGTGCTGCCTTCCTCTTTTTCTCCCTCTCTCATCCCTCCACTTCCAACCTCTCTGTACATGAATGAATGAGGGAATCCAGATGCTTGTTTATTCAGAGAGGGTTGGTTCTCAAGAGGTAAGAGTGGCTCTTGGTCCTCCTACCTTCCTCTTCCAACTCTGAGCCATAAGATTCAGGTGGTTCGAGAAATGGAGCAAGTGTCAAACAAAGCATGTTGAATTCAAGCAGCATCTGCAAGAAATGGAGCCCTGAGGCCGGGGGCTAATCAGCTCTCTGTCACTAACTGGCTGAGTGTCTCCATCAGCTCAGTCCACTATAACAAAATATCATAGACCGGGTGGCTTAAACAACGAACATATTTTTCACAGTTCTGGAGGCTGGGAGTTTAAGATCAAGGTGCAGGCAGATGCAGGTTCTGGTGAGAGCTCTCTCTCTGGTTTGCAGATGGCTGCCATTTTGCTGTGTTCTCACATAATCTTTCCTGTGTGCGTGCATGTGTGTGTGTGTGTGTGTGTGTGTGTGTGTGTGTGTGTGTGTAGAGAGAGAGAGAGAGAAAGAGAGAGTGAGAGAGAATCTGTCTGCCTCTTTTTACGAAGGCACTAACCCTATCATGAGCACCTCACTCAAGACCCCATCTAAACCTAATTACCCCCCAAGATTCCACCTCCACAGAATCATCACACTGGGGCTAGAGTTTCAATATATGGACTTAGGGGAGTGGGAGACACAAACATTCAGTCTGAAATACTGGGTAACCAGGGACAAGGAGTTTAATGTCTCTGGACCCCTGTTTCCTCCTCCATCTATAAAACATAATACCTCAAGGGGGTTGTGAGGATTACATAAGATAATGTAAGTAAAGTGTTTGGGACAGTCCCAGCGTCTGGTAAGTAGTCAACAGTGTCGATCATTAGAATCAGAGTATCAAACTTTGGAAGGTCGTAGACCACTTTCTAAAGGTAACCATAACTAAATCTAGTCCCACCAAAGATAGACATGCAGGTGCATGCAAAATTTTATAATTTTTGTGAATCTCGGCTGCTGTAGAACTCACACTATGTGGCCCTTTCTGGTGTACTCCCATGAATGGGATTCTCCTTTCTCTGAAGATTTGGGAGCGTGCTGACGATTCCACACAAGTTACTCCTCAGTTCTCCTGTCTTGTACTGTTCACGAAGAGATTATGCCGATAGTTTGTGTATATTGGTCTTCACAACCAGACCATAAACACCTTGGTGATGGGGCTGCATTTAATGCCTCATCACCTGTGGTAAATCACGGGACAGTGTTGGTCCGTGGTCCTAGGTCAAGTGGGCTGCATTAGACCCACCTGGGGAAGATTTCTGAGTCTCAGCCCCGAAAGTACTTGGGGATATGTGTCTCCCCAGTTTATGTCGCTGCTCAGCCAGTTAAGTGAACCTTTTTTGTTACAGCAAGTAATCACAAAACACTCCTCCGTTGTGATTAGGAGAAGGCATCAGCACAATCGGAGGACCTACTAGATACCAGGCACTGTGTCGGGTGCTTTCTGTGCACGGATCCTCGAAGCCTGACAATCTGCTAACGTAACTATTGTGACTCTACTTTTTGTGCACGAGGATATTGAGGTGCAGAGAGGTTGAGGTCTGCAAGTCACAGAGCCCGGAGCCCACGCCCTCAATGCCACCCTACGCCGCCCACATGTGGGGGCTTACTAGTCATCCCATTCCTTCTCAGTAACTCCCCTATTGGTGGGGCCGCTGCATCGTGCTGCACTCCCCATCGCTCAAAACCCCTCACAAATTTTTGGTCACTAGACTTTTGAATTTCTCTGATCAGAGTTTTGCCTGACTGCAGGGCTTAAGGTATGATGTGGAGGGAAGAAAAAAATGTAAGGGTGTTTGGGAAAGAAGGCTTGAGATCACACGGTCAGCCTCCTCTGAATGGGGAGCCAAGGAGACCACCCTACAAATCCCTTTGCAGGGATCATTTCACTGTTTGCTATTTTGGTTGCTCTTAACTGACAATCAATAAGCGCGGGCTATCGGGCCAATGCTTCGAGTTGGCTGGGGATTAGTCAAAGAGTCATTTTAAGCACTTCATTCTAGACTTTCCAGAGTCCCGAGAAACATATCCTTATGCCATTAAAAAATATGTAGTGCTGAACCCCTCGTCCTTCCCCTGCCCTCCTTGTCATGGATAAACGCAGACAACCGCCAAGGAGGATGGAAGGCTTCCCTCCACGTGAAGCCGCTTCCAAGCAGGCTCGTGCTAGCTTCTGGCCGGTGTGCCCTCGACGACGAACAGTAGGGAAGCGGGAAGGTCAATCAATCATCAGTCACAAGTTAACCCCCTTTTTATTTGAACACCGGACTCAGACAATTCGAACATGCTTTTAGGAAAAATTGCTCTCCCTTTCCAAAGTGATCCTGATGGATACTGATGTTTTTATGATTATTAATAAAATCTCTGAGACAGAATTTTATGGGCACGCAGAGACTCTAAAAAGTCATTCTTTGCCTTGGAAAAGTGTGTATGTTGAGGGTGAAGGAGGAAATTTTTAATAAGAACATTCAAGTTGACAATCAGGGTGCGAAAGACAGAATTTTAAGAATCTGCTGTGGCTCCTTTGGACATTGAACTTGCTTCCTACAAAGGCTTCCTGGGATGTGGTCCCTGAAGACACCCCGCCCCCTCCCCCAGGAAGTGGGTTCAGGTTAGGGGGGCAGACAGAGACGTCACTTTGGGAAAACGCATCATTAACTACTCATTGGGTTGTGTTTTTATCAGTCTGCCTTGACTTCTCCCCTCTTCCTCCTTCCTTCCCTCCCCAGGTCAATTTTGTCAACATTCTCTTCAGAGTCCCAGGCATGTGTGCACCGAAACTGTGTAAAATCAAAGTGACTTACCAGGAGACCCCCATTCCCTTTTAGCCTCCAAATGAGATGGGTTGGGAAACGGTACAAATACCAAGGGCACGATGAGTTAAACACCTATGTGCCCTGAGCAACGGGAAGGGCAGAGGTCTCGACACCTGCTTAGAAATCAGTTTCATCACTCATGCAGATCGTGGGAAGGAAATTCCTTGCTGAAGCCCGGAAAAATTTAGCTTTGCTCGATGCAAGGGAACAAACTGGCCCTGCTTCAGCCCTCGCTTCAGCAACCAAGAGCGGCTGAGCCCTACCTGTGACTCCTGCTTCCCAGCACGTCCCCCCCGCCACGCCCTTCACATCCCCCGGCCTTGGGACTCCTACCAAATCCTGTATTTAGAATGAGAATCCTGGAAAAGCTGGTCATTGCCAGCACGGAATGACAGGCTGGGTAATGAGAGTGTGCCTTCAAAAACGGGAGTAGGACAAACAAAGCAGCTAATTTTGATAATGAACAGATTCGAAGCACTCCGGCTACAGTGTCCTTTGTCTATAGTTCCACGCCCGCCGTGTGTTTGTTTGGGCTCTGTGTTAATTTTAGAAACTGTAAAACACAACATGCCAAACGGGTTGATTGAAATAACGCTACTTCCCAGAGGCTGTCAGTCTGTTGTTTTCTTGCGGGAGGCAAGAGGCAGTTACCCAACGAGTGTTTACTCCATTGTAGGCAAGAGTCTCATGGAGAGAACTGAGACAGTCATCCAGGCAATGCCGTGCCTCAGTGAACGGGATGCTTCCAGTATTTTGATTCTGCTTTCTGTCTGCCTGTGTATTCCTTCATTCATGCCCTTCTGCTTCTATTCATCATATAATTGGTTCAATTCTCTTTGACGGTATCAAACTGGACCCTATTTGGATCTCGAACATTGCCTTTTTAGTCAAAGTTATATGCAGTATTCTCCCTAAAGACGTGTCAGGGAAGTTGGTCATCTTAAATCATGTGCAAGTATTTATTCCTGAAGGGGATTGATTTTTATGGACTTTTAAAGCCCAACAGCACGTAGTTGCTAGGTTTTAAAATGAGTGTATGTAAGGAAGGAAGAAACGAAGAGAGGTGGTTTGGTTTGTGATTTTAAATTTAGACAAGCTCTGAAAAAAACTTACCCTTTCTTTAAATAAATAAATACTGTCTCCTAAATTACATTGTTGAATTTTAAATCATATGATAAAGTGGTACTTAACAGGGCTGTAAACAATAAAGATAAACATCTCTGCTCTCATGGGACTTCTATTTAAAAGTAGGAAAGATAATTTTAATAGATCATCTTATAATAGCAAATATGGTAGCTGGCTTATTATAAAATTATAAATGTTAATTTTTGAATCACATGTTGCCAAAGTCGGCGCTGAGCATGGTTCTATATGTCAGTTTCTGTCGTCAGTCTCACTAAAAGGAACCATTCACTAGTGCAAGACTCAACACCGAGCATTATTTAATGGGAATAAAACAAGCCGGCTTTCAGGGCAGCTTTTGCTTGAGAGGAAAGTCCCCTCAGAATATCAGGGAGATACTTCAGATAAACATTCAAAATTACCTCCTGGCTAAGCAAGCAAGTGAGGAAAAAAGAAAAAAAAAAAGAAAGAAAGAAAAAGAAAAAAGAGGGGAAAAAAAACTCAGCCAAGACCCCCGTGGCAAGTGGAAAGGATCTGGAGCAGTTCATAATTTGGGCTTTCAGCTGTTTTGCTGGGTTGTTAGTATTTGGTTTTATCCAAGAGCAATTCTGGATTGTAAGGCGTCCTTCCTTACTGCAAAGATAAATAAATAGAAATTCAGACTTTCGGGGAGAATCGGACTTTTATTTCCTTCTTCCTCATTAGAATGTATTTGGACCCCCAGCCTCACCTCTTTTTCAAGCCTTTCTGTTTCACACTAACTCTTTAAAGAAGAGAAAGAGGCACAAAGCAAACAGCAACGAGAACCTTGGGTGGGGGTTCCTGTGAATGTTTTTAGAAATAAAACACAACTCTTCCTTTTTGCCTTAACGAGCATTTAGGAGGCCCTGCTATCGGGCCATCGGTAATGAGAGAGGGGCACGGCTGTGCTTTACCATTGTAGTTTCAAGAGATTTGGAGTCCAGTGAAATTGTTTTGTTCTAATGCTATCCTTTTTTTCGCAGTTCACCGACTTCTCAAAGAAAGACTTTCCCAAAGTAGCTGGCAGTTTCCAGCATGATAAGGCGAAGGAGGGGGACATTTTTGTTGCTGTTTGCTCTGTCCTGCCTTTTCCCCACTTCAAGGATCTGAGGCCCCATGGAAACCCCTTAGAGTGCTCTTGGCCAGTATGGACCGTTATAAATAAAACACAAATCAAAAACATCGCTCCACTGGCTTCTTTAGGTTCTTAAGCAGAAGAATGTTCTGATCACTGAAGCCATTTCAGGGCCCGAAATTAGAAAGTAATAAAAAATATCACACTCTCCCTGGTGGGTAGTACATTTAATTGGTTCCCCAGCAGGAGTCCAGCCTGAAGTCAGAAATGCTTACTCTCTAGATCTCTGCTTCCAAAGGACCGCATGCAAACAGGACCAAATCAGTAAGACATTGAGCAAAGGGGGACCGGAAAACCAGAGACAAATGCAGAAATAAATAGCTCGGGGCTACAAGGAATAAAGAACAAGAACCGCATTAACCCCAAATTTCTTTAAACACAAAAAAATCACGCAGACCAAGCAGCAAGTTTATGTGTTTAGACCAGCCTGAATCAACACGCCCGTTTCGGGCAGAAGTTACTCTTCGGATTAAATTCTGGCTGCAGAATGTTCTTTGGAAAAAAAGGGACTGTCCTCACAGGATCCCGACTGTTTGGGATTTGTCTTAAAGGACTGGCCGGAGTCTCGATTCAAAGCTCACTCCTGGCCTACGGACGCATCGCCGTCCTGGCCCCGTGAAACACGCTCTCCGGAGTTGGGATCGGAGTCCGTGGGACTTCGCGGCGTCAGCCAGGACCGCTCAGCCCACAGAGTCTGATGCTTTGCTGCCACCTTCTGTCCCAGCCTTGGTGCCGAGAGGCCGTTCAACTCTGGGCTGTCCAGAAAACTCCCTGGCTGTCCCCTCCGCCTTCGAGGGGCAGGTCCTGCGTAACCTGTACCCTCCGGAGGCATGCACACCCTCTCTTCATGCCCGCCTGGGTGCTCGTCCACTTTGAGTTTGGCCCTTTGAAATGGCTTCTTCCAGAACCAACATCAGCTTCTTTCCTTGCCTCCCTTCCTCCCCGATCTCGAAGTTTCCCTAGGTCGAAGGGTCTGGAAAAACAAAGCTGAAGGCAAAGACTGAGCTTTTTGTCTTCAAACGTCAGCACACTTCTTGTCTAAATCATTGCCAAAGACAAATGGGATGAAGTGGAGGAAAGGAAAAGTGAGATTGAATAGCAGGAAAAAAGCCCTGACAGCAAGATCTATTGCCCTGTGGAGAGGCGTCCCTGGGGCCGAGCTATTGGGAGAGATATTTAAAACTTGAGTGGACAAAACATTAGACCCTCCACCACAGGGAACAATTCTGCGGCAGCTCCTGGGACCCGGCCCTCGTGAGCACAGAGGTCCTGTCCAACTCTAATTTTTTATGATTTCTCAATTGACTTCCCGTTCTATAAAAAGTGTTCGGTTGCCGCTGAGCGATCCAACTGCTTTGACATTCAGCTTGAGGTCAGGATGGTTTCGGTGTACTTTCATTTTTGTGCCGCATTAAAAATGCCCCTACACCTACTCTCTTTGAGCCAGAGGAAAGCAAATTCGCGTAATTAAGCCCATAAAAACGTGTTGTAGGCAGGGGTTGGAGGAGGTGGCCCCCGACAATGGGCCGAGCCCTGACTCTCAGAGCAGCCGTGGCTCCGCAGCACCTGCGGCCTCCGGCAAACGCTCGCCCCTCCCGAGTCTCCCGTTTGGGGCTGTTTGTCTCACTGGTCAGGACGATGATGACCGATGTCCGCTGTGAACGTTTTTTTTTTTTTTTCAAAGATTTTATTTATTTATTCGACAGAGAGAGACAGCCAGCGAGAGAGGGAACACAAGCAGGGGGAGTGGGAGAGGAAGAAGCAGGCTCATAGCAGAAGAGCCTGATGTGGGACTCGATCCCGTAACGCCGGGATCACGCCCTGAGCCGAAGGCAGATGATTAACCGCTGTTCCACCCAGGCGCCCCTCGCTGTGAACGTTTTGGATGGACTGGGAGGTGGAAGAAATGGCTTAGCTCTGCATCTCCTGGCTAATGGCTCTTAACACTTTGCAACTTGCTGGCTGGATTAGGGCCGACAAAAGGGGCAAGAGAAGCAGGGCGTGGGATGTGCAGTCCTGTGCTTTGCTTGCTGACACTTCCTCTCCAGGGTGACTTGGTTCTGCTAATTATCCAACCGATAATTATTAGGCTCCCATTAAGTGCCAGCCACTGAGCAAGGAGCTGGTGTGTCAAAGGGGAAGTGGGCAAAGGCAGACAAGAAGACCAACGGAGTCCATGGGATAAATCTCCCCGTGGCTTTTAACTATTCTTAGGGTAAAGTTTAAAATCCCACATTCTGCAAAGCGTCCTGTGATCTGGTCCCTGCCTGCTTCTTTGATCTCGGCTCCGTCCTTCCTCCAGTCTCTGACACATCAGCAGGTCGCAGCTACTCTGTCTCCCTGCTGAGCTCTGTTCCTTCCCATTTTGGTGCCTGCCGGGTGTTCGGCCCCCAACGCTACTGGTCTTCCTCCTACTCCTTCACCTAGTTAACGCTCCTTCTTAACTCTCGGCTCCCAGCTGAAGGGTCCCTAGCAGAGAGAAAGTTTCCCAGGCCTCTGGGCCAGTGTCAGGTGTCTCGAGAGTGTCTCATCTCCATCAGAGCCCGCGACCTAAGGACAGTTAATGATTCCAGGATTGGGGGGTTCCTGTCCATCACCCCCTCCAGACCATGCTCCATTCAAGAGGGTACCCCACCTGTCTTGTTGGCCTTTACCTGCCAAAGCCTCCCGCAGGGCCTTGTTCACAGTGCTTGTGTTGAATGGGGTAACAAACAGAGGACGGAATTAATGCAATGCTAGAACACGGGCCTGCCCAGGCGCTGTCCAATCAACAACGAGATAATGAATTCCACTGGAAGGGTTTCCTAGCAGAAGTAATCATTGAGCTGGGTTTTAAGGAAAAAGCCAGAGTTTCCCTATTGAAATGGCCTGGGGAAGTTTCTACAAGGTGTACCCCCTGGCCAGCCTTGGAAGGAGGCCATCTTTTAATGTCTTATTGCTAAATAGTACCTAGCTGCAGTAAAAAGTTCAAATGTTACTGACATGTCCACGTACTGTAAGTTACAGCCTTAGTCCCACCCGCTCAGCATAACCACTAGTCCCAGTGGGTGCTCCCCTCTCCCCAGGCAGACTTTTTTACACTTTTCCCCCAGTGATTAAATTATTTTAAGCAATGTTTTATTCTACCCTAAAACGTGTATCTGCATTGTCCCAAGGAAGAGGCTGACTCCTTCCTTCATATGAGTGGGGACCTTGGGCAGGCCTGCAGGAGTTTTAGGCCATTGTTTATCTCCCAGAGACCCCAGAAAATGCATCAAAAGAGATTTTTACTTTGTTGCAATAAGGCCGGTCTGGCTTCAATTTCCAAACCCTGGGACATGGGTTTTAGTCTGGAGAGACCTTTTGGTAGATATGGTGACTATTGGGCTCTGGTGCAAAGTGCAAAGAGGGCTGAAAAAGAAGACATACCAGGAAATCTTAATAGAATGGAAACCGTGAATAATGTGAAGGCCTTGGTTCTCATTGATTCCCAGGTTCAGGTAGCTGACTTATGCGGAGTGTCCAGCATGGGGCTAAGTGCTTTACAATGTGTTGTTTCATTCCATCTTCATGACAACCTTGCAAAGTGGGTCGTCCTGTGATTGCCCCCATTTTTCAGATAAGGAAACTGAGGGTCAGAGAAGTGAAATATCTTACCCCAAAAGTCAGCAAAGCACCTAAGTATGAGAGCTAGGACTTGGGTTGAGACAGCTGGCAACCAGGGCTTATAAGCCTCACCACTCGGCTCTTTTGGCCTCTGGCCAAGCCTAAGAATGGGAGATGTGGACTCAGAAGTCCCAGCTATTCCCTCTTAGCTTTGGGAACTGGAAATCTTTGAATTTCTCTGAGTCTCAGTTTCAATCCTTATAAATGGGGATGATAATCGTCATTCCACAGGGTGGTTAGGGCGACTAAATGGAATTATTTGGTCAACTCGAGCACATTCTAGCATTTTCACGAATGCCTCTTAGCTAATTTCACAGCACCTTAAAGATAGCTAAGCTTAACAGACCCCTGAGAAGAAAGACACTAAATGAGAGGGGACACAGCAGAGTTGGGGGTGGGTGGGGACTGATAGCTATCCTTCTCACCGAGCTGTCTGCACCTGCGCTCGCCCTCAGACCCCATCTCCAGCTGTGTTATCACTGTGGGTTTGTGTCCGTAGCAGCCCTTCTTATGACTGCTTTTTTAACCAGGATTTTATTGTCTTTGCTAAGTAATTTGTGCTTATTGTGAAAAGTCAACTAACACCAGTAAGTGAAAATATCCATTTTTATTTTTATTTTTATTTTTTTTTTAAAGATTTTATTTATTTATGTGACAGAGAGACAGCCAGCGAGAGAGGGAACATAGGTGAGTGAGAGAGGAAGAAGCAGGCTCCCAGCAGAGGAGCCCGATGTGGGACTCGATCCCGGAACGCCGGGATCACGCCCTGAGCCGAAGGCAGACGCTTTAACGACTGCGCTACCCAGGCGCCCCGAAAATATCCATTTTTAAAAATACTCGTCTCTGTGTTTTCAAGATAATTCACTTTTTGGTTCTTTGCATGTGGGGTATAGACTCCATATTACCCAAAACAGATTTTTTTTTTAAAGTCTACAAATAAGATTCTGCTCCTGAGTCTTGTGAGATGAGAGTGGACAGAGTGAATAAGGAAAGGGAGTTTTTTAATTTTTTAAGATACTTTTTTATTATGTAATTAGTCACCATACAGGACATCCTTATTTTTTGATGTAGTGTTCCATGATTCATTATTTGCGTGTAACACCCAGTGCTCCATGCAATATGTGCCCTCCTTAATAGACTCTGAAACTTACCAAAGCAAGTAAAAAAATAAAAATAAAAATAAGGAAAGGGAACCTCTTGAACGAGTCAGGTGTGCACTCCCAACCCTGGCAGACGGAATCAGGTTTTTCTCCTGCTCTGGATTGTTACATTTCTTCAATACCACGCAGGGGGAACGCTGACCTTGGCTTACAACATGCCCTGTGAAATGTCTATTTTTTTTTCTTTTAAAGTCCAAACACTGGCAGAGAATGTAAATACTCCCCCTCTCCTGCTCCACGGCCTCTTTCCTCCAGCGAACATGTGTGAAATCTCACACGTAGTCGTGCGCAGAGGCCGACTGTCTGATTCAGGATGACAAGGCTGTTCTCCATGTGTCTGTCAGAGGCGCCAAGCCCCAAGAGCCAAATAAGACCAGATGGGAAACCACAAGGCCAGCCCCCTGCCCTCTGCAGTATGTTGTCACCTCATTTGGGTGTGCATCGAGTGAGAAGACCCACGAGGTCAACTCCGTTTCTGAGCTGGGCTTAGCAAACGCGATGGCTTTCCACACCTAGCTCGCCGTGGGTCTCCAGCCCAATGCTGTCTTAGCCTGACCACCGACAAGCCACTGGGTCACCAGCTTCACCTTCCCTGATACAGAACTGACGCTGGAAAAGAACTCAGGTACGCAGTGGGAAACAGAAGAGGCTGTGAGCGATTGTTTATCGGGGGCTCGTGAGCTGCCTTCCCGGTTGGGGCTGAGTGAGGAGAGCAGGGGTCACGGCGTTCTTCACACCCGTGGCTGTGGCAGCATCTGGGCGGACTCAGTGTCCCGGTGGACAAAGGGACGTACTCATAGTAACACACAGAACATCTTCAGAGCTTTACTGTTGGCCAAGCACTTGCACGTTAGTGACCTCCTTTATTTAACCTCTTCCCACTATAAGGAGAGCGAGGATGCCATCCCTGTCTCACAAAGGAGGAGCTTGGGACTCAGGAAAGTTGAGTGGTTTGCCCATGCAGTGATGTGGCTAGGCTTCCTTCTCTCTACTCTCTACACGTGTCTGGAGAGCTCCCAAGAATCTGCCCTTCATGGATGAACTTGGAGGAATGACGGACAGATGCTGGCTCTTGACTCCCTCATGTTCCCTCTCCCCTTTGGGCCCTGTGTTCAGTCCCCTCCTGGGATCTGTGAGGGAAGGATGTGCCCAGTGCCTCGGGTAGCCACATGCCCCCCCACCCTGGTCGGCAGCTCATCACGGTCCAAGCAGAAGGCTGACAGTGACTGGCGGCTGACGTGTCTCTTTGTGGACTGCTGGGGAGCAGGCAGGCTGGCATTCTTTTTTGGGCTGTCCCAGGTGATATTTTTCAAACTTGTTTTTGAAAAATCGAAAAATCAAATCCGGTTAATGTCTCACTATTCCAGAAGGGGTGACTGTGGGTAACATCAGACGAGGTGATCCGGAATGGCCCCAGGGTAGAAACAATCTCTGAGAGAGAAACATCGTTTTTGACCTGCAGGAATTTGAAGAAGTGACACACAAGAGATGTGTTGGCCCTTGGTTCCAGCACTCGGGGCCGATCAAAGACCCCCAGTGTTAGCCGTGACCCCGGCCACTTGTTTCCACTTGGATTTGCTGGTGACCACAGTCGGGGGCATAAAATCATCCTACAAAGGCCAGCCACTTGGTTGTAATTTGCATAAAAGTCCACCAACAGAGATCTGCCTTATTTAAACAGTCTTCAGTCTTAAATTCTAGAAGAAACTTGCCTTCTTTTCCCGCAGCAGGCTTTCCTCCCGCCCCTTCCCGGTCACGACTGTCTGCTTATATCAGAAGTGGCAGGGTAAGGACCAGAAGGGTAGCCGGACTGGGGGCGACAGTAGGTTGGTCAGTATTTTTGTTGGCTGATTTGGAACAAAATGTTCCTATTATATGAATAATGACTCAAGCGCTATGCCCAGAACTTTGAAACGTGATTTCATTTCATCTTAAAACTAATCCATTAGGTAAAAGTGTGTTACTTTCCCCATTTTTCGGGTGAGAAAATTGAGACTCAAGGAAGTTCATTAACTTGCCTAAAAATATACATTAGCAGGGAGAGATGAGAGCCACACCCAGAACTGTCTCACTTCAGAAACTTGTGCTTCCGAGCTGCTACCCAGTGTAGACTGGTGATTCTCAAACTCCAGGTGCAGGTTGGAAGCAATATTTGTATTTTGGCCTCATCTATACTTCTGTAAGGAAAATGTTAACTAACAAGCACCGTCAATGAAAAGCCTGGAAGGGAGACCCTTTCTCCCAGTTGATTCTGGGATGAGTCTATTCTGCATTGAGCAATTCAGGCACATGGTGGGGGAGTCAGCCTTGATTCTACGAAGGCTCCATGCCAGCGCTATGGGATATAAAAGTCCTCAGATACAAAAACTCAATTTCTTGAACTAGGGGTTGCCCGATAAAATACAAATACCCAGGGGCGCCTGGGTGGCACAGCGGTTAAGCGTCTGCCTTTGGCTCAGGGCGTGATCCCGGCGTTCTGGGATCGAGCCCCACATCAGGAGGCAGGCTCCTCCGCTATGAGCCTGCTTCTTCCTCTCCCACTCCCCCTGCTTGTGTTCCCTCTCTCGCTGGCTGTCTCTATCTCTGTTGAATAAATAAATAAAATCTTTAAAAAAAATACAAATACCCAGTTAAATCTGTATTTTGGATGAATGGTGAATATAATTTTAAGATGAATATATCCTATGATATATTTGGGATATACTTACGCTTTGGATACTATCCACTGTTGATCTGAAATGCGAATTTTTTCAAAGTTTTTCTTGATTTATTTGAGAGAGAGAGATAGCAAGAGAAAGCATGAGGGGGAAGGAGAGGGAGAAGCAGGCTCCCTGCTGAGCAGGGAGCCCTATTCGGGGCTTGATCCCACGACCCTGGGATTAGGACCTGAGCCTAACGCGCATGTTTAATCTACTGAGCCACCCAGGTGCCCCCCTGAAATGTGAATTTAATTAGGCATCTTGTATTTTTGTTTGCAAAATCTGACAACACTTCTGGAACTCAAAACAAATATATCTGAACAAACCAAAAAAAAAAAAAAAAAAGGTGATGTGACCCTGGCATCGAAATGCCTCTCAGAGACATAGTTAAGGGGCGCCTGGGTGGCTCAGTCGTTAAGCGTCTGCCTTCAGCTCAGGGCGTGATCCCGGAGTTCTGGGATCGAGCCCCATATCAGGCTCCTCCGCTATGAGCCTGCTTCTTCCTCTCCCACTCCCCCTGCTGTGTTCCCTCTCTCGCTGGCGGTCTCTCTCTCTCTGTCAAATAAATAAATAAATAAAATCTTAAAAAAAAAGAAACATAGTTAACGTGGTAATAATAATATTAGCTAAACACTGGAACAGCAGTATTTCTGGGAAGTTTGAATGGTTTATGTAAGATCAACTTGATGGATACTTGAATTAGAATTGGCCAGATGGTTGCTGTATATATAGATAGGAGGTGACTTTTGACTTCTGATCGGTGATTTCCAGTCCCAGCTATACACAGGAATCATCTCGTAAGCTTTAAAAAATATCGGTGCCTGGGCTCTACCCCAGAGATTCTGAAGTAATTAGTCTGGGGTGTGGTCGAAGCATGAAGATGACATGCTGACAAAAAAGATCCTCATCATTCCGATGCTTCACAACTGGTGTGTATGAAACGGTGGTACAGGTGTTCAGGAGAGGGGATGCTCTATGACTGGAATGGTCCCAATCACTTCCCTGGAAGGACAGGGAACCCAACAGAGTGAAGGCAGGGGGAAGGTTTGGATAAAGAAAGAGGAGCAGGCAGCCTATGCCGGGGGAAAGAATGACTTGGAGCCAAAGTGTAGAAAAAAAATGTGCGAGCCAGCTACAGAAAACAGAGCCGTCAGATTAAAGCAGCCCATCTGAGTAAAAGCAAAATTTTTTATTGAATTGTTTTTATTTCTCGGTGTAAAAATAATACATGAAGTTGGGGGAACTTTAGAAAATACAGTGAAACAAGATAAAGAAAAAATGTTGCCTATCTGTCATGGCAATTACTTTTAAATTTTGACTACTTTTCATGCCTTTTGGACATTGTTAAGAACATATCGACATTGTATCGCAAGCATTTCACCGTCATTAGAAATTCTTTGTGAACATTTGTACTGGCTATAATTGTTGCCACTATATTGATATAGGATAAGTGTCTCAAACTTCTTCCTGAAGTTGGATGTCCAGGTTCTGCCCAATTTTTCAGGTATTTGGGGAGTTGCTTCTTGATTTGTAAGAAATGAGTGGAAGAATCCAAATATAGGGCTTTTTCTAGTAGTCTGTGGACCCAAAGCATTTGTGGACCCTACTCTCAAACTGTGCTCTTGCCAGCCCTAGAGAAAAACCTCAACATTCAAACCAATCGTCAAGTTCATCCCCCAAGTCAAAATGGCGCCAATTTCGGGGCACACTAAGCGATTTGTTGGGCTTTCTCTCCTCAGCCCCAAATCACAAGTCCTAACAAACAGAGGTGCCACGTCTCTTCATTACAGACTACTGTCTGGCCCGAGAACTGCTGTTGGGACCTAAGATTTTTTTAACACCCAATTAAATCAGTGTAATTGGACGGAATTGCAACTTCTTTGCCTCCAGCTGTGAGCCATAATCTGTTTCACACCTGAGTGTTGTTTTACTTGATTTTTAGGACTTTTCCCAGAGTTGTGGAGATGGAGTTGAAGGAGAGAGCCCGTTCCCACTTTTCAGTGTGTAGATGATTTTTCTTTCATTTGAAGGAGTCACTGGCAGTTGGACTATCATTGTTAACCTCACTTGGGCTAAGATTCTACTTTGACCTCGAAGTTTCAGCATCTCACTCTCTCTGGGCCCTGCTGTTTAAAATGCCTAAGCAATACAGAAAAAGTCTGATCAGGAAAAGACAATTGGTCAAGCTTGAGACTCAGCTCATGTGCTATCTGTGAACAAGATGGAATCTCGTTCAGGGCTCTTCTGGCCCAATTCCCAAGGCTATGGGAATGACGAGTAGATTGCACCATTGTGTTATACGCTGATCAGTTTTAAAAACATGAACCAGATATACATTTTGTGGGTTGGAAGATAAATTTAATTGGAGGAAACCAAGGCAATGTGAAGTACACTCAATATAATGATGTTTCATTAGATTCTGCAGCAGAAAAAGAAGGTGTATCAGGAAGGGTGTTATTTGGATCTATTGTCTGTACTAATTTCCTCCCTTGGGACACCCTGCCTCTCATGCTGCACCTGTGCTCATTCCTGACCTCAGACAGTCATTGATTCTGTAGAAGACTTGCACGTTGGATCAGTGGTTCTCACACTTGAGTGTGCACCAGAATCACCTGGAGGGTGTGCCAAGCTCCAGAGAATGGAGCCCACTTCTGATTCAGTAGCTATGGGGTGGGATTCAAGAATCTGGCCCCCTAACAAGTTCCTAGGCAATGCTCTTGCTGTCGGTCAAGAGATTAACTTTGAGCATGACTGTGTTAGATGCTGAAATTCCCTTAAGAAACATCTAGTCCTATCACAGTTGCACCTCCATTTTCCACCTCTTTCATTTCCTGGGCAGCCATCACTCATCAGTCCCACTCCTCTTTCCTCATGGGTCCTGACTAACCTCAAAATCCTTCCAATAGAGCAGTTAAGAACCTCTCTCCCCAAAGTGCTCCAGGGACCAGGAACATTGGCATCACCTGGGAGAAATTTGGAACTTTAAGCCCCACCCCTCAATCTGCATTTAACAAGATTCCAGGATGATTCGTATACAGAATGAAGTTTCAGAACCATGGGTCTAGGCAGCCAGAGTTCCACTGGAATTGAGGCCTGTTTGTTTGATAGAGCCCAACCATTTCATTTCAGAAATGAGAAAACAAAAGCCCACAGAAGTCAAATGACTCCTCTCCTAAAAGTACCAGATTTTCCTGGGCTTGCAGAAGTGATAACTCACTTAAAGTGTTAGCTGATAACCTGCAAAATGCATCACTGATCCCAAACCCCACCATCTCTAGTGATATCATTGCATTTTTAAATGGGTTTTAGAAATGGAGACATCTGGACTTCAGGGGGAGATGGGCTAATGATCGAATATTAGTGGGGCTAACTAGGTCCTCCCAATCCCCCATGCCCAACACTCATTCCTGGCTGGAATTCTGGCCTGCAAGGATCCAAGCCTTCATTCCACTCACTGCTGCTATCCACAGAATGAGGTAGTGGACCCTGTACTCACTAGCTTCATAATCCTAGACAGACACCTGTGTTTCTTTTCTCAAAAACACCCCACGACATTGTCAGCAGGGCCAGAGAGAAGAGACTATTGCTTTGGCATATTGCAGACAATGTTTGTATGATGCTGTGTGCTCTATTTAAGATGAGAAGGGAAAGGCCTGGCACAGGCTTGAACATAGAGCGGGACGGGCCCATGTGCCAAGCCAATTGGCATGTCCTCAGTCCTGGCCAAAGGAGACACTGGAGGGGGTGTCCAGGGCTGCGAGTGGGGGTCTGTGGTGCGGGTGACCCGGAATTGCCAGTTAGGCAGGCGTGACTTGATCTGTCCCGCCACCAGCCTCAATTATTAAAGAAACGGAGTGTTCTTAACTTTAATTATGGAGGAGCGAGTGGAAACTATGGACCCTCTCTCATCAAACAGAAGGGCACATTTGGGTCATGCACATTTGTGAATACAATTTCAGGGGTTTTAGAGCCCCTGAGGTCCAGCCATGGATCTCTAGGGGATTCAAAGACCCCCAGGCAAAGAACTCTTGATCAATGCTCTAAGTAAGTGCTTGTTCAAAGCACACAGCTGGTTAGTGGCAGAAAGGGCACCAGGCCTCCTAAAGCTCTGCTCAGGGCTCATTAGAAGACCCCAAAGTCTGCCATTCAGAGAAACTTAAGGAAATAGCTCAAATTTAGGAGCTTAACCTAGTTGAGCTCAAACCTCAAAATACTGTCTTGCCTGTACATCTCTGAAAGTCAAATGAAAAGCAAAAGTCTAAGTGAATGTGTTTGATCTATAAATATGTATTAAACACCTACTATGGAAAAGACTGTTCGAAGCGCAGGACAAAACAGCAAACCAGTCAGATACTGGCTCTGCCCTTGGGATGTCTACGGTCCAGCCGGGAAGACAGAAAAGGAACAAGTACTAATTATTACAAGGTGCTGCTTAATGAGCATTATAAAGGTTATCTTGAACTCTTTGGGAGAAATTGAGTTAAATAAATGATTAATTTTAATACTATAAATAGCGTTAAACCCTCGTATTTATGAATAATTAAAGGTGGTTCCATTATAGAGACACAAAGCTCAGGCCCCTCTGTTTAGCCGTGCCTTCGGTGAGTGGCTGTCCCAGCCTGGAGCTGCAGCTCTAGCACGTTCCTGTGGGTTTTTCACTTGGCGTATGAGCACTCGTGCCTGTCCTGCCTGTGGGAGAGAGATGGGGTGAGCCATTTGGAGCCACAGCCAGACTCACTGATCCAAGTAATCTGTAAATATTTACAGTATCTGCAGCACTCCTTCTCACATCCAATGCCGGGGATAATCGAAAAACTAATGAACTCAAGCCGACCCCATGTTACGCTATGATAAATATTTAGACGGTGCAATTCGGGACTATGGCTATGGAGTTTTGGGGAAGTGGCTGTGGCCACTTTGTTCTAAAGAAGAAAAAAATCATCATCACTCTATTTCCAAACGTCTAGAATGAAGTTGGGGGAGAATGAAACATCCCATTTGGGGAACCACTGGTGCCCGGGCCCTTTCATATCTTGGCGCTCGGAAGCTCACCCTCTTTATATGTGGGTAGTGGATTCGTGGGAAGCCTTTGCTTCCTGGTACAGCTGTTGAGTCCATCAAAGATGGGAGATTTGGTGAGCGGGGCTATGTCTTTTAGCCCCTTAAATTTTATTATAAATGTGGTTGACTTTTTTTTTTAAGTTCCGAGTACATGAGAAGGCTGTTAGGGGAGCCCACTCCCTGACTAGGAGAAGTGATAACTTGGTGGACCGGTGATAACTGCCTTAGCCCATTCGAGCTGCTGTAACAAAACACCACCGACTGGGCGGCTTAACAGCAGAAATTTATTTCTCATGGTTCTAGAGGCCAGAAGTCTGAGATCGGGGTGCCAGGATGGTCAAGAGAGGGCTCTCTCCCAGATCGCAGACTTCTTGCCATGCCCTCACATGAGGCCAGGGGCTGAGGGAACTCTTTGGAGCCTCTTTTATAAGGGCACTAATCCCATTCACAAGGCTCCACACTCACGATTTGAACTCCTCCCAGAGGTCGCATCTCCTAATACCATCACCTTTGGGGGTTAGTATTTCAACATACGAATTTTAGGGACACACAAACGTAAAGACTATAGCTGTAAAGAAAGACACACAACCTGAGATATGAACCACACTAGAAAGGGGTCCAAAGTGTCCAGAGAATTTCTTTGTTTTAAGAAAGAAATTGAAGACACAAAAAGATAGAAAAACATTCCATGCTCATGGATTGGAAGAATAAACATCGTTAAAATGTCTATCCTGCCTATAGCAATCCACGCTTTCAATGCCATCCCTATTAAAATACCATTGGCATTTTTCAAGGAGCTGGAACAAACAATCCTAAACTTTGTATGGAACCAGAAAAGATTCTGAATCACCAAGAGAATGTTGAAAAAGAAAAACAAAGCTGGGACATCATGTTGCCTGACTTCAAGCTATGCTACAAAGCTGTGATCACCAAGACAGCATGGTATTGACTCAAAAACAGACACATAGACCAATGGAACAGAATAGAGACTCCAGAAATGGACCCTCAACTCTATGGTCAACTAATCTTTGACAAATCAGGAAAAAATATCCAATGGAAAAAAGACAGTCTCTTCAATAAGTGGTGCTGGGAAAATTGGACAGCTACATATAGAAGAATGAAACTGGACCATTCCCTTACACCATACACAAAGGTAAACTCAAAATGGATGAAAGACCTCAATGTGAGACAGGAATCCCTCAAACTCCTAGAGGAGAGCATAGACAGTAGCCTCTTTGACATTGGCCACAGCAACTTCTTTCAAGACATGTCTCCAAAGGTAAGGGAAACAAAAGCAAAATGAACTTTTGGGACTCCATCAAGATAAAAAGCTTCTGCACAGCAAAGGAAACAGTCAACAAAGCTAAGAGGCAGCTCACAGAATGGGAGAAGATATTTGCAAATGACATTACAGATAAAGGGCTGATATCCAAGATCTATAAAGAACTTCTCAAACTCAACACTCAAAACACAAATAACCCAGTCAAGAAATGGGCAGAAGACATGAACAGACACTTCTCCAAAGAAGACGTACAAATGTCTAACAGACACATGAAAAAATGCTCAACATCACTAGCCATCAGGGAAATACAAATCAAAACCACAATGAGATATCACCTTACACCAGTTAGAATTGCAAAAATTAACAAGACAGAAAACAACAAATGTTGGCAAGGATGTGGAGAAAGGGGAACCCTCTTACACTGTTGGTGGGAATGCAAGTTGGTATAGCCACTCTGGAAAACAGTATGGAGGTTCCTCAAGATGTTAAAAACAGAGCTACCCTACAACCCAGCAATTGCGCTACTAGGTATTTACCCCAGAGATACAGATATAGTGAAAAAAAGGGACACGTGCACCCCAATGTTCATAGCAGCAATGTCCACAATAGCCATACTGTGGAAGGAGCCAAGATGCCCTTCAACGTGGATAAAGAAGATGTGGTATATATATTCAATGGAATATTATTCAACCATCAGAGAGAATGAATACCCACCATTTGCATCAACATGGATAGAACTGGAGGGGATTATGCTAAGTGAAGTAAGTCATGCAGAGCAAGACAATTATCATATGGTTTCACTCATATGTGGAACATAAGCAATAGCACGGAGGACCATAGGAGAAGGGAGGGAAATCCAAAGGGGGAGAAATCAGAGGGAGATGAACCATGAGAGACTACAGACCCTGGGAAACAAACTGAGAGTTTCAGAGGGAGGGGGGTGAGGGGAGGGGTAACAGGGTGATGGGTATTAAGGAGGGCACATGTTGTGAAGAGCACTGGGTGTTATAGGCAACTAATGAAACATTGAACACTACATCAAGAACTAATGATGTACTATATAGTGGCTAAATGAAAGAAGAAAGAAAGAAAGAAAGAAAGAAAGAAAGAAAGAAAGAAAGAAAGAAAGAAAGAAAGAAAAAGAAAAAATCCAGGTGAGAGACTATGGCTCGGCTCCTCTCTCTCTCACCTGGCTGAGCCTGAGAGCACTTTGGCAATCACTACTCAGAGGTGTTGGAGTCTGACATGCTTTGCTTTGCTCTTTGCTCACCACTTGGCCTGTGTTGGGCTCGGCTGCCCTGGGAGGCTGGGCTGTGTGGGGGAGCCGACTGAGCTTTCTGTGACCCTCTTCCTACCACCACTGATGAGATCACTGATGTCAGCGTGCTTTCCAGATGGAGACCAGGTCTCCACTCATATCTGGTGTCTTATCACACATCCGGGAAGGAAGTGCTAAACGAACTCAGGAAAGATACATCTGGGTTGGAGCAGAAATGCTGTCTCCTGAAGCAGTTCTTCTCAAAATATTTTATTTTCTAGAAAAGGTGCCCCCAAACTATCCAAATTCAAACCCTAGGCTGGTCAAGACTGGGCCCATATCAACATAGGCAGGGCAGGTCCAGGGACAAGGAGAGACACTCATATTGTGACCTCAACCCAGTTAGAAACCCAGTTTGGATGATTCATAGGTCAATTCATTCTTCCATCCCAAGAAAAAGACAGTACTTCCTGCCAGTTAAACAAAAAAATTTTAATCATGTCTCCATTGTGATCTGCTCTGACGGACGCATGAGGACCCTCGTATGTGTATAAGTCTACCCCACAGCTTTGGCCATTTCCTCACTTAGACAATGAAGACGTTAGAGAGGAAAGTTGTTGTGGTTGTGTTTAATGAAAAGTTGAAAATAACTTTTGACTTTTGGGGGACCGAACTAACTCACGAGATCAGTCAAAAGGAATGAACGAATTTAGAGAAAGAATCAAGGATTCTTGCCAAGCTCCAAGCATACCAGGTGGCCAATACTGGCACGCACACCTATCTCTGGTGTGGGGGTGGAGGAAGCACCACTTGGCCCGATGCCTTCTTTCATACCATGCTTCCCGTGCTCTGTCTCTTGCAGGTACGGCTGTGCCATCCAGGAAAACCCATTTTCCTGCCAATCTCTCGGAGACTTTCAGCAAATGATCTGTCTCACTGTAACTCTGTGCATTTAGGTTTTGCTCCCCTCGGTTCCCTAGATGGCTCTAGGAAGTTCAGGCCTGAAAGCACTATGCTCAGCCAAATAAAAGGAAGCCAAGATCATCTCATGGAGGTGGGAAAAAGTCATTGCTTTGAGGAACATGGCTGAGTAGATTTTCAGACTTGAGCAATGACCTGGGCCGAATATTTTTAGCAGCAGAAGCCAAAAAGGAAATGCCTGGGCGACACGGTGTCTGCCTTCTCATAGCATGGAACCTACCCATTCATTAGCATTATCTGCTGAGTGGCTGCGGATGGAAATGGAGAAGTTCGCAGGCACAGTAAAATTAGTAGGAACGGTCTGTAACTTGGTGGACTGTGACATAATTTTCCATGATCATGTGAAAAGCCAGGGGCTAACTCCATTCTGTCTTCTAAACCTTTTTGACACTTCACTGGACACCCGTTAGTACCTCTTTATGGCCAAGCTGTGACCTTTGTTGAGGACTTGTCCCCAAGATTTTGTGATTCTGAGATCCCCAACTCTGTCCACCTACTCGGTCAGATTAGCCAAGGTGGTGGTCTCCTGAGATGTGTACCTCCCTGGGCCAGTGGTACAGGACATCTCCAGCAGGAGGGAGCAAGAGCGAACTATTCTTTGGTTTCGTCATCTGTAAAAATGGACATGATTTTTCTTGCCTCTTGGCATGGTTTTCGGCACACAGTCAGACAGTATGTGTGAATCCTGAGCAGCCGTGTTGCTCCAGCCCAGAGAGGGAGCAGAGGGGGCGTGCAGGGATCTCAGCATCTTTCCCCTGTGGCAGGGCAGGACACCACACACCAATTATGGGCCAGCAGTACTGGAGGAAGGTGGGGGGCCCCATGCTCTCCTGCAGTCACCCATAGATGGAAAGACCTAGGGCGGTGCTTCTTCTTCTTTTTTTTTTTTTTAAAGATTTTATTTATTTATTTGACAGAGATAGAGATAGCCAGCGAGAGAGGGAACACAAGCAGGGGGAGTGGGAGAGGAAGAAGCAGGCTCATAGCAGAGGAGCCTGATGTGGGGCTCGATCCCATAACGCCGGGATCACGCCCTGAGCCGAAGGCAGACGCCCAACCGCTGTGCCACCCAGGCGCCCCTAGGTCGGTGCTTCTTAACTCTTTCTTTGTGACATAACCTATTTGAGAATCAAACAAAGGCCGTGGCTTCTCTCCATATTTAAAACAAAACCAAAAACCCCCATAAAAAAACAACAAAATAAAACAAACCAAGTGCAAGCTTTCCTGAGCACTTACTAGGTGCCCAGAATTTTGCTGAGTGCTTCCATGGACTATCTAATCTCTGAACAGTCCTAGAAGGCAGATACTGCTTATTAGTGCCAAGTGCAAATACTGAGGCACAGGAAGTTCAATTAACTTGGCCACAGCCATACTTAGCGTGTTAATTTCCTGGGGCTGCCATAACAAAATATAACCCAGTGACTTACAACAACAGAAGTTGATTCTCGCGCGGCTCCGGAGGCGGGAAGGCTGAGGTCAAAGTGTGCATGGTAGCGCTGTGCTCTCTCAAAGGCTCTAAGAGAGCATCTGTTCCAGGTCTTGCTCTGAGCTTCTGGTGTTGCTGGTGATTCTTGGCTCTTCTCAGTTTGCCACAGAAACACTTCAGCTTCTGCCCCTGTTGTCACAGGGCATTCTTCATGTGTGCCTCTCTGTGTCTCCTTCTCCTCTTCTTACAAAGATGCCAGTCGTACTGGGCTAGGGCCCCCTTTCATGACATCATCTTAACTAGGACAATTGAAGGGCTCTCTTTCCAAAGAAGGTCACATTTCGAGGTACTGGAGGTTAGGACTTCAACATATTTTTTTTTTTTTGAAAACTCAATCAACCCATCACATTCAGTGAGTAGTAAAGTCAAGGTTTGGACCCAGGTCGTCTAGCTCCAGAGATTGGCTGTTCAACCACCATACTGAACTACTTCCATAAAAACATACATATGCACATTCACCAAAAAATTGTACTCAACGCCACAGGTTTCTGGACCCCTCGAAGCCACCATGACCCAGTAAGTGGTTAGAGTGGCCTTCGCTTCCCATCGAGGGGGCAGTGGCTCAGAAAGCCAGGTCTGCAGAGACGGTGAACCTGGAAGGCGGTGTGCAGGAGGCAGAGAAAGAACTTTGGCAGAAGCGGACTCTAGAGGCAAAGCTCTGGAGCACTGAGTGGTCCTGAGTAGGCTGTGGACATGCAGGTAGTGTCCTCAGAGGACCCAGCAAAACCAGGCAGGACAGGACTTCTTTACTGCCATTATCTTTAAGCACCTGTTACATGTCCAGCACGGCGCTGGGGAGCAGGGATCCTAAGGTAGATTGACCAGCCATCTTGACCCTCCAAAATTTGGAACCTGGTAGTCTAAAAGTCAAGAGATGCCATGACTCAGAATCTCGGTACGTGGGCAACAGTCAAGCAGACAAACACATTCCAATCTGTGAAAGAGCCAGCTACCTGTCAGAAATAGAGATTACAGCCACGGGCACCGGAAAGCCATGGGCGGAGAGCTCTGAATGCACCATGATCGGGTGAGGCCTGAAATCCAGTCACTCTTCTCACTGTTTTCAAATCTGCCTGGTTCTCTTACACCTCTGTGCTCGCGTACGTGCTGTGACTTCAGCAGCAAACGCTCCTCCCTGTGTGTCTGGTGAACTCTTCATCCTCCCCATTTCCTAGAGATCAAGCTTCAATATTACATTCTCGGCGGGCTGCTCCCTACTTGGCCCCCATCACCCTTTGCTCTTCTATCATTTGGGACCATCGCTTCCCTGTTTCTGACCTGTCTCACCCAGCAGACAATGGGACCCTTGGAGGCAGAACACCACGTTCTTCATCCTTGGGTCCCTAGAGCACAGGACAGTACCCGTCTCCTCAGGACCTACTCAGTGTGTGGGATGTCCGTTGACTGAATACAGACAAGAGCAAAGAACTGGCCACACTGGTTAAAAGGCGTGGCCGGTGACACGGCAGATATGTCCACCTCGGAAGCTTCTATGGAAATGTGGGATCTTCTAATCAATGCCCTCATGGGTAAGGATACAGCTCAAAGGCACATGCCCCAGATTCAAAACCTAGCTCCTAAACTTCTGTGTCCTTGGGCTAATTCCTCGACCTCCCTGATCTTCAATTTTCTCGCTTGTCACGTGGTGATATGAACGACACAACCTGTTCTGCAGCAGGGAGCGTGTGGAGGGTGCATGGGAGAGAGAAAATCGCATAACATACTTTGGACAATTCCTGATACATAAGTAGGTGCTCGAGAAGTAGTTATTATTATGAAGAATGTCATTGTCGTTATAATGATAATGACTCACGTTGAAGGCACCTGCACAGACCAGGGCTGGGGTCTTAGGTTAGCTTAATAAGGAGCATTGAACCCAACCCCTTTCTGGGCACAGGTCTCAACAACAGCTACCAAAATCCTTCCAAGATTGGCAAGAGTGTTCTTTCAGATGCTGCGGCCTCTTGGCACAAAGTATATTTTCAAGACACAAATGTTTCTTTCAAAAAACTACATTTTCAGGGGCGCCTGGGTGGCTCGGTCAGTTGAGCATCTGCCTTCGGCTTGGGCTGTGATCTTGGGGTCCTGGGATCGCACCCAGCATGGGACTCCCTGCTCAGCAGGGAGTCTCCTTCTCCCTCTCCCTCTGTGCTCTCTCACTCTCTCTCTCAAGTAAATAAATAAAATCTTAAAAAAAATAAAAAAGTAAAAGCTACATTTTCAGGGGTCTAGTACCCTTCCAACAATAGCCCACACATCCTGAAAGTGAGGTGTTTGATCTTTTCTCCTCAGAAGGATGGAGATGAGAAGATAAATCCCTCGTCAGAGTGGGCTGTGAGATCCCTGGAGAAGAGAGGGAGGCAGGTACTGTGTGGGAGGGCGTGCTCCCTGACGTGCGATGAAAAAGGAGCCTGGGAAGGACAGCTCATCCAAACTTCTCACCAAGAAACCCTTGGAACTTTCTTCCTGTGTGTTTCAAAGATCTCTTTTCCTTCCAAATTTAGGCCCATATTTCTGAACAGTAAGAGTTCAGAGGCCATTCTGAAGTGTCTCAGCATGATGTGGTAGATTGGAGCTCTGGTTCTCATCCTGTCACCTGCTCTCTGTGTGTCTTTGGGCAAGTTACTTAACCTCTCTGAGCTTGGTTTCCTCATCTACAAAAGGAGCACTGGACTAAGCGATAAAGACACTTTCCAGTTCTCGCCGTTGTTGAGGCTTATGTCAGGGAGGTAGCTTTTCTCCCAACCAGCTTTGTGTCCACCTCGTGGTGTGAAGCTCCCATGCCCGTTGAGAAGGTCAGCCAGAGCGGCGTTCGAATCTCAGCGCCACCACCGAGCCTGGCGAGGGGCTTGGGGCACGTGTCTCACTATCGCCAAACCTCAGCTTTCCCTTCTGCAAGATGAGAGAAACCCGACCTGCTTCGCTGGGCTGCGGCACAGCCTGAATGAAGCAGCATCTTCGGTTTCTAGCTCAGCACTAGCCAGGCCTTGGGCAAGGTCGGTTTCTCTTTTTTCTCTCTAATGCTCATCATCACCAACTTCCTTTCCCAGTCTAGATGGTCCACTCTTCCCTTCCTATTCTGGCAAAGCCCAGACCAGGAAGGTGAGAGTCATGGGAAAACAGCCGCCCCCCATGAGCCCTTGGGCCCGCCCTGTTTCCATCCCTCTTTCCATGATGCAGAGGCAAACAGCAACCATTGCCCGTGGCAGGCTCTGTGCTGAGTGCTTTCGGGGTGCTCTTCGCATCCTTTTGCTTCTCACACAGTGAGGAAGGTATTATACCCATTTAATAGATGACGAAACAGACGCTTGGGGAGGACTTGATAACTTGCCCTGTCAGGAGGAAGACAGTCATTATGCGGGGTGGAAGCCTGACTTCTTGGTGAACCAGGCGCTCCCCCCTATTGCCCTGGTAACAGACTTCCTGCCTTAGGTCACCTTGAGCATTTGGGTGGAGTTATGTCAAAACCATCAGCCAGGCAGGAAGGAAAAGGATGTGTGAGGACGGTGGGGCTGGGGTGGGTGGGCAGCCTGCAGGGGAGGGGACTCTGGGCCGGGGTGAAGCTGCAGCCTGGTGACCCCCTTCCACTAGCAACCCCCCCCACCTTGACTCTGTGGCTGCCCCGTGGAGAAGGGAGGCCACCCTGTGGCACTGAGCCCCAGCAGTGCCGAAGGTTGTGCAGGGAGCTGGGAGTAGGGAGGCATGAGGCCCCGTGTTACCCACTGGCCAACGGTGACGCCACAAGGCTCTAAACCCCTGCGTGTTTCTGCCTGGGAATGGGGAGAACTCTGTCCTCCAGGACAGGACGGGCACTCTGGTTCGTGCATGTGTGTTTCTGTTGGCTGCCAGGTGCCGCATGAGGAGGGTCTGGGAATGGTCGCAACTCCTCCCTGGCAGAGAAGAGGAAACAGGAGTGGCGCCCATGAACCCAGACGCTGGAGAGTAAGGTGCCGGCTAAGAATGAGCAGAACTCACCAGGCCCTGCGTGAGGGTTTTTCGTCTTCCAGTGTGTATGTTGGGCTGGGTCCTGCTGGGGATTCTGTGCTCTAGGCATGATCAGCTTGTCTCCTGGGGCCTAAGGCAGGGCTGCTCCCTTCCAGACCCATTTCTTCTCCAGAAGACAGCCCTGAGGTGGGAATCTCACAGCAGCAGAATTTAGGGGTTAAGATTTTGTTTTGTCTGGGCCTCAGTTTTCTCATCTGTAATATGGGGATAAAAACAGGCCCTACCTTTTAGGTTCATCATGCGCAAAGATGAGGAACGTGAAGCACTCGGCACCAGCTGGGACACATGGCAGGGGCTCATTAAAGGTCATTAAGCGTTCAGAATTCTTATTGGTCTCACCTCCCGCCCCTTCGGGTCATAATATTAACCCAACTTGGCAACTTTGCAGAAATCTACCGACCCACACTTCCAGATCCAACAGTGTGCCCTTCCCAACGAGCAGATACCTGCCAATGACAGTCACTAAACATGATCCAACGCTCACTGACTTCTAGGAAAACGACAACAGCATTCATTGTTTATGAGTTTATCTGGTCTACTTTATCGTCGTCGTCCCCAGGGTTAGGGGATGATGTCATGTGCTCAAGGTTACATAGCTAGAATGAGGCAAAGCCAGGGCTCCAAACCACAGT